>NW_027531883.1:131868-139793 GCF_008692635.1 Crocuta crocuta
CTTACTTGTTTAGTTTCCCCAGAAGGCAATCTTGGTTTTTTTGCTGTGCCCAACAGCACAGTGCAGGTGTTCAGGCACATTCAGTCAGGTGGTATATAATAGAGACTCCAAAGTTAAGATATTGACCATACAGCAAAAAGAAGGAGCTAATTCTCACCTGCTGAGATTATAGAGGGTTTTACAAAGAGCAGTGCAGAAATGTGCTACTGAGTGAAGAAGGGTGAACCTTTCCTTTGGGGGGTTACAGGGTTCTTTTATTTTTTATTTTTTTAAGTTTTATTTATTTTGAGAGAGACAGAGACAGTGAGAGTTGGGGAAGGGCAGAGAGAGGGAGAGAGAAAGAATCCCAAGCAAGCTCATCAATGTCAGTGCAGATCCCAGTGTGGGGCTTGAACTCATAAACTGTGAGATCATGACCTGAGCTGAAGCCAAGAGTCTGACACTTAACTGACTGAGACACCCAGGGGCCCCTACAGGGTTCCTTTAAAAATCAGATTATGATCCTGTACCTGAAAGCACTTGTCATATAGTAGGAGCTCAAAAAAGGTATTAAACTGCAAGGCCAATACTAGGCTTCACAGAAACAAACAGGGCTGTTGTCCTAAAAAACTGTAATAGTTGCTCTTTATTGAGCACCTACTATGTAATAATTAAAGGGAGAGAATGCAAGTGCTTACCCATATCCTTTCTTGCCTTCTTTCCTGGATTAACAGGAAGGCTACATTCCCAGGCTACTTGCAGTTAGGAAGGATCAGGTGACTACTCTTGCCAGAAGCCTTTGTCATTTCCTGGCCCACCCATTTGAGATCCAGGACACCACCTCCGCTCCCTTTGTTCCATTCAGTAGCAAAGCTGGAGGTCGAACTACAAGACAAAGCCAGAAGCACCTAAGTCTCTGAGTCATCAGTTAGTGAAGATCCACTGCCAAACCACATCAAATTTTACATGCACAAGAAATAAACCTGTGTTAAGTCATGCAGATTTTATGTTTTATGTTTTGCATCAGCTAGCAGTTATTTTACCCAGCTAATAAACAGGTACTATTTATGTTAAGCTTATTTAAAAATTTTTTAATGGCAAAGCTAATAACAGTGCATATATTCTCATTGCAAGTATTTCCAACTACATACATAAATCTATCCCTTCCCTTTACCACGTTCCTCTACAAACTCAAGCTTTCTCCTCAGAGGTAACTACAATAAAAAGAAAACATGGTGTATATTATTTTAAAGACAATTTTAAGCTTTTTAATGCATAGATGTGCTATAAAAACATATTGTGATCTTTTAATATACTGGGTAGTGATATACACATTGTTCTCCCACCTGCCTTTGTCACTTAATAAAATGAATGCAGCATCAATTCATGACAACACAGATAAATCCACCTCATTATTTTAACTACTCCCTAGGATTCTAAAATATGTTTGTTTCATAATTAATTAAAGTGCTTTCCTCCTGATGGATACATCAGTAGTTCCCATTAGTTTCTATGCTTAATAGAATGAATCAACATCTTTGGACATTGGTTCTTGAGCAAATGTACATAAGAAATATATAACAAACAGAAATTGGGATAAAGTGGGGAGGGCATGAAAACTGTACCTGGGGCGCCTGGGTGGCTTAGTCGGTTGAGCGTCCGACTTTCGCTTAGGTCATGATCTCGCGGNCTGCCCAAATATCCCACATATCTGCCAATTAATATTTCACAGATTAATATACATAAATACCCTATACTCTCATATTTTAAAAATCCTTTAACTTTCTGTCAAACTTATAAAAAATAATGTCTTACAGTTATATTAATTTGTTTTTCCCCATTAAGTTAAGCAGAAAATGAAGTTAATCTCTTCAGCATTCTTCTNAGAATATCCAGGTGCCAGAGATTTGGGCTAGACAGGTCACTCCCAGCTAGTGAGGGGCATGAGGACGATGGCAGAGGAGGGAAATTTCCAGAGTCCATGAGAAAGACCATAAACAAAAAAGTCCAAAGAACATAGGGCAGGCTATCAGTTGGGGATGTGAAAGTTCAGCATCATGGGGAGAAGTGACCATAAGGGGAGAAGGTGGTGGATCAGGGTGGGACATACAAGGAGACTTACATAAATAGACTTGGAAAATGTCTCACTTCAACCAGCTGGAAAGTGTTGAGTGATTTAAGTGGGCAGGTCTACTGATGAATGAACCCAAAGCCTATCAGACATCCCGCCCTACTTTAGAATCTTCTCTACATAGTCATGTATAACTGATTTCCCTGCATCATCTAGTAATGTTATTGATGGATTCTAGTAGAGAAACATTTCCTGATGACACTGGGGGTTCCAATATATCCTTGTCAATGTAGCTGGGCTGGAAGCTATCTCTATCTCCTGGAGAAAGCTATTTCCTACCTTATATATGGTGGACCCCCTCCATTAAGGTTGGTGCTATGGAGTGGGTGGAGTCAGTGAATGATGACACACAGTTGAGACAGACTGGGAGTACCATGAGTAGTGGAAGGAGAAACTGGAGGTGAAACGCCTTAGGGGCTAATTAGCTCAGTGACTACAAGTGAAGGGCTAGGTATGAACATGTCTTGAAAGACAATCCAGATGGTGTTCCTAACTCAGACTGCCTTGTCATGCTTCCTGAATTTTTGGCACACAAGAGGTTGGCATCCTGGGTCTGTGTTTGCTGGCTTGTGTCACCACCAGATACTGCCTGGTATAGCAGATTGGGCCAAGGAGCAGATATTTACAGAGTGTGTGATAAGCTGATGGAGATGGCACACTTCCTTGTTACAGTGAGAGGGATGATGGAGATATGTGGGGTCCAATGAGCAAAGCGTGATGTACCGTCCTGTTGCCAGCATCCCCACCTGCAAGATGAGGGTGTTCAGGGCAGTGAAAGAAACATCGATGATCGCATTGTCAGCGATAGTTTCCCATGGGAATTCACAAGTTAGGTAAGCAGTTTTAACACTTGGGGTTTTTCCCTGGTAGCCAGAGGCTCTACTCAGGATTATTTTGAATCAGTGAATGTTACCTCTATTACCTTGATTGACTGATTCATTCCTCAAATACTTACTGAACATATGCTGAGGGCAAACACTAAGTAAACCAAACAAAAAGAAATAGCAAGGCACCTGACTCAGGCTATGAATACAAGGATGGTGAGGAGGGGACCAGTTTGACTTTTAGGATGTTAAAGACTATGTGAAAGGGTAAGGGAGAGTCTATAATGACTGTGAGTTCTAAGGGTGGCCTGTTGTTAGCTGAGACGAAGGGTAAATTTTGAGGAGGAAGAGCTGGTGGTGATTTCAGTTAGAGGTAGAGGGTGTAGTGGATCAATCAGTATGAGCCATGTAGATGGTGAATTCTGCCAGCTGTCCAGGTGGAGATGTCCTGTGAGTAGTAGAAAACATGGGTATGGCTATCAGGAGAGGGTCCCTGGAGATTAGATTTGGCTGCGTCAGAAGAGGTCATGCAAGGCCATATAGGTGTCATGCAAGGCCATAAAATCAAGTGTAGAGTATATGGTGGCCTATACTCTGTCTCTTCCCAAAAATTATTGGAAACCAAAATTACACAAAACATAATAAATACAATGAAGAGTTTAAAAGGAGAAAGTCCTCACCCATAAATCTACTGATTAGAGAAAACTTTCCTATGTTTCCTTAAGTTCTCTTTTCTAAGCATGCATCTGTGCTTTTGCCTTTGTATTACCTATGCCTGTGTATTTGTGGCTTAAAATATATATTAAGTTATAATGATTTTTCACTTGCATATCTGCTATCTTAGGTCCTTTTTAGGACTCTACTCTTAACAGCCTTTGTTCAAGGCTGAGCTTACACCCACAACACACAGACACGTACCCGCTCTAACTAATGTGTCTGTTCTGGGCAGCTGATAACTCAGTAGTAACTCAAGTTTCCCATGACATACACAACAAGGAACTGGTGGGAATTTTGGGTACAGGGCTCTGGCAGTTCAAATCTCATGACACATTCTTTATCTAATTGGGGGACAGTGATTGTGAAAATTTTAGCCATGTGACTACCTATTCCAGCTGAAGCTTTCCCCGGAAATCTGAACCATGAACACAAGGAAGAGCAAGCCATCTGGGTAAAATGGGGACTGCAATCCCAGAGTCTGGTCCACTCAGCTCCTTCTTCCTCCGGGAAGGCAGTGAACCCTGACAGCCACAGAACACTGGGGTGCTGAGTATTGCTGGAGAAGCTTGATGCTATAAGACCCTGCCGCAGACATGGACTTCATCTAGGATTGACAGTCATCCTTAAAACATAGGAAATGTCTTCTATGTGATTTTTGTCTTGCATTCTCTATTGACTTTGTCATGACACCCTAAGTGTCCCATATTCGGCTTTTTAGGAAGTTATAAAAACATTAGCAGTTAGACCTATTTTCCCAACATAATAATTGGCAATTAAATCACTTAAGGCAACACCAGCTGAAAATCATACCTCCACAAATAAAGATCTGGTCTCTCCAGAAACTTGGCTGATGGAAGATCAAAAGCAGATATTTAGTATTAAAGAAAGAGAATATTTTTGACCATAGTCCCAAGTCGTGAACGAGTAACCACCATTAAGTACATGTAACTTCCGACCTGTATAATAAGACCCTAGATGACTGCCTCTCCCCAGTAACTAAGCTTCTGCAAGACAGCAAGTCACTATCTGTTCCAGGCTCCTGAAACTCAGCCAATCAGTGATAATCCCACCGTGAAAATCAGCCTATCAGTGACAGCCTCACACTTCTGACAGCATCCAAGCAGCAAGTCCTACATCAAGGCACACTGTGTCCCCAAGTTGGCCGGTCCCTAGCAGCCTGACTGTGACTCTAGTGACCACAGGAGCACCCATGAACACCTGTTGATCCCTAAACCCTCTGCTTCTGCATATGCACCAATCCTTGAATCCCTAAAAGCCAAACCTCATGGAGGGTCAGCTGTGGCTTTGTTCAGAAAGACTACACTTTACAAACACAGTTCTCCCTTAGGCAAACGAAGAGTTTGCCTTTTTTGCATCAAAACCAAGTTCAAGTTGTTCTTAGTTCACAATTTCCCAACCCTTTGACCATTCAACCCCCGTTTACAGACTTGTTCGGATTTGTGAGTGTCAGGCACACTGGCTGAGGTGGTTGAGAGATGTGTAAATTCAATCTTTTCAGTTGCAAAGGTTGTTTTCTTTGTGTATGTTGGAACCCCAAAATGCCCAACACAAATGTAAATGCTGTGACACATATTATTGGTGGTGGACATTTATTAAATGAGGAACAAGTCCTTTCAAAGTTTTTCCTGCAGTATGCAACTGTTCATTCAATATAGAAAGTGGTGGAAAGTCAGGTAGAAACTAGCATATGCTAACAGCTGAGCATGAGTGATGCAGGATTTCCTTAACTGGTACTAATGACAGTAAAAAATAATAATGATTTTTTTGGTTTAAGAGACATTGAGATTAAAAAGATAAAATAATCACAGAAGCTGTATTGGCCTTCTATGCAGTGTATCATCGTCAATCTTTCACTTCAGGTTGGAAACAAATTTCCAAGTGCCAAGACCAAATCTACTGCAATAATAAAAAATATAATGGCTCCATTTACTATTACAGAAATTATCAAAGACCTAAATGCCTCACCTTTCTTATGGTATAGCCACAGATGCATGTAATGACAATTACATAATACATTTTTCATTGGCTTGTGAAAGTTTTCTCTTGAAAAAATGCTTTCTTATAAGGCTATTATTGTGAGTAAAGTCATTTGAAAATGTGACTATAGAAGCAACAATTTTTTACAGTGACTTCCTTTTTTTAAGTTAGGAGTTAATTAAAGTCGTTAAAGTTGATTAAAAACATGCATGATTTGATGGTAGATGTTGCTTGTACTGCCCATATTCTGTGTCATGCAATTCAAACAGCATCTGATGCCCTTTTTATTGAAATTGAAGGAATAATTATAAAATGATTCTTATTTCAACATTTATCTTCTTTGAACTGAGTTATTAAAGTTATTAAATCACCAAGAACTTGGGGATTTTGTTAGCATTGAGAAGTTTTCAGTTCTCAAACATCCATTGGCTCTCTTTAACAAATTCAGTTGAAAGAATCTTTAGTTTATTTGAAGCATTGATAACATATTTTAAATTTGAAGCAAAGGCCTCCAAAACTCATGTTGACTTTTTAAGTAAGCCCCTGAGCAAAGTCTACTTATTCCTTGCTCATAATGTTCAATATTTCTCTAGCAAAAGGATTATGTACACTGAAAGAAGAGCAAACAGTATTATTAAAGTACTCCATTGATTAAAAGAATTTGTTGAATGTGTTAGAGAAAGAATTGATGAAAAATGTTCCCCTTTATGTATCAAGTCTGTTGTTAAAATGAACAACATTACTTATGAACAGGAAAAGAAATTCTGACTTGAAGTGGGTAATTATTTTGGAATTTGTCAAGACTATAATTTGAAATGGATTTCATCACTCAAAAAATTTGATTTAGTAACGGATGTTCCTGAATATTATTCCATCAAGAAAACAAGAAGAAGAGAATAACAATTGTTCACAATGTTCTTTTTTTTTTTGTCAGGGGGAAGACTTTTCTTTTTAAAAGTTAAGGGATACAACACAATCCTGAAGGATGGAAAAGTGAAAGATGCCATGAAAGATGGTATTGCATGATTCTATAAAGCAAATTTGAAGAGCAGTTGTCACAATTGTTAACCAAGCCAGTACATGTTCAGTATACCAGCCCATAATGCTCAAATTGAGCATACGTTCTCATTAACTAAGTTTCAAAGGACAAAATAATGAAACCAGCTAAAAGCAACCAATGTAAGTTATGCTATAATGTAAATGGAAGACCGACTGAAACTGCAAAGAATTTTATAAGCATAATGGGTAAAACAAGAAACAGAGATAAATCATCAGGGGAATATAGCTAAAGAAAGAGGTATATAATTTAGGTGCTTCCTCAAAACTCCTGTGTTGAAGTCTTGAGCCCAGTACTTCAGAATACAACTGTATTTGGAGACAGGGTCTTTAAAGAGGCAATTAAGTTACGATGAAATCATTGGAGTGGGCTCTAATTCATTGTAACAGGTGTCTTTGTAAGAAGAGATGCAGATCTCTAAATACAGAGGGAAGACAATGTGGAGACACAGGGAAAAGAATGTCATCTACAAGCCAAAAAAGACAGGCCTAAGAAGAAACCAACCTTTGCTGATACCTTGACCTTGGACTTCTAGCCTCTGGAATTTTAAGAAAATAAATTTTTGTTGTTTAGGCCACCTAGTTTGTGGTACCTTGTTATGGTCATCCCAGAAAACTAATGTAGACAATTGAAATAATTCAAATTTAACTAGGTGCCCTGCATTTTTATTTGCTAAATCTTGCAGCCCTAGGTAAGGGAGAACCAGAAGACAGCTTGCCCACACTGTACCCATTCTTAGGAAGTGCAAGGAACCCTGCCTGGATGATGAGCAGGAGATGGCTTCTAGCGCTCACAAATGTTCAAGAACAAATGATCCTAATGTCACATACACTGATACAGAAACCGGAAGAGGAAAGTACAAAAGGGTCAACTTCTAGGTCAATCTCACTCATGAACATGGATGCCAAACTCCTAGATGTGATAATAGTTTACTTAATCTGCAATATGTAAAAAGAATAATACACTTGGAGCAAGCTAATTTATCATTAGAAAGTCAGTTGGTATAAATTATTGCTTTCTGGTAAGAGAGAAAATCCACATAATTGATTTAGTGAAAACCAGCCCTCGATAAATTTGAACATACATTCAGGATTTTAAAAAAAGGAAAAATCCTCTTAGCAGCCTAATAACAGAAGGGAGTTCTTTAACTTACTAAAGATGATCAGTCATTGGTGAAATTCCTAAAGATTTTCATTTGAGACAATGACGTTCTTTCTAA
>NW_027531883.1:139894-144497 GCF_008692635.1 Crocuta crocuta
GATAACATAAAATATATTGAAATTATACAGGCCGAAATAAAATTGTCATCATTCACAACTGATATGACTGTGGATGTGAATAATTCAACACAATCTAAGGAAAATATATGAGCTTTCTCGTTATTAATTCTTTATAAAAAATCAACTGTATTTCTACATATTATGAAAAAAAGCTGAATTGTAAAATTAAGACCTACCACGGGCAAGGGAATTAAGAATGCCAAGTACCTTGGGAATGTACCTAATGCAACACCTTTGCAAAGTATATGACCTTTGCAAAGAAATGTTGTAGCCTTAATGAGGGAAATTTTACCAAACTTAAACAAATGGAGATATGTATACTTCATGAAGAATTATAAAACACAATAACAACCTTGTTATGTGATCTCCCTCTTGCATTTATTATGCATTTTTATTCTCACAACATCATATGAAATACGTTAGGTGTTAATGCCTTAAACTTAAAGAAACTGTGGGTCTATAAATTCAAATAACTTACCCAAGGTCATATAGTAAGTAGCAAGGCCAGAACTTGAATATTTATTTCTCTGTCTTGAAGTCCCTGGTTTTCCCACAATACCCCCGGAGTAGACTCTGCTACTGCCCTACCCACATCTCTTTGGGCATTCCTCGCCAGGCTTCTTCATGCTTTGCTGCTGAGATGTCACACATTTACCCCTCTGAGGATAAACTTTGGGCACTGGAGTTTCCTTGCTCGCAGAGTCAGAAATGTCTAGCAATTTTAGACTCCGCCCAGCCCCTCTGAATCCCCAGATAACCCATGGCCTCCTTCCCAGTACAGACAATCAGAATTGGAATAGGAATTTTACATTCCTGCATCTAATCCCAGAATGTTCCACATCCAAGGACAGAACAGCTCCTTTGCCTCAAGGTCAAAACAGTTTTGAGGTGTACTTTATGCTTTAGAGCTCCCTGTAGGATTAAATTAAATCTGAGATCTCACCTGAAGTTATACACTTACTTGGCTTCTTCCCCTTATCTATCTTGCCTCCTTCACTCCCTGAATAATTTCCCCCGGGAGTAAATCCTTAATAAAACACTTGCATGTGAAACCTTAGTTTAGCTGGGAGAGGATGACCTACCGAACAGTCTAGAGAGTAGCCTCCAAATCAAGTGAATATGCTTATTATATGGGCTTTATAAAATCTATTACAAAATTGGAATTGGAAGTAGTAATGTTAAATTATTATTCAGTTAGAATATTAATATAACAGAATATTCATATGATTCTTTTAGCGACCCCTGCCAAGTAATTTTATCCACCCAGCTTTCCGTTTTCTCTTTTGATAAACCACTATATTGGATCAGATATTCTTTAAGGTAGTGGATCTCAAAAGGAGGCAGTTTTGTCCTCCAAGAGACATGTCGTAAAATCTGGAAACCTTTCAGGTTGTCACAATAGCTGGAGTGCAGTTAGTGATTCTAGTAGGTAGAGGCCAGGTATGTTGCTAAACAAGTACAGTACCCTGGACAGCCCCCTACAAGAAAAAATTACCTGCCCCCACCTATCAGTGGTGCTGAGATTGAGAAACCTTGATCTAAGTTCTTATGTGTCTCTAAAATTCAGTCAACTAACTTGATCTTAGCTAAAGTATGTCAGATCATGATTTCAATGTCATCAATGCATTTCACTTCTATGAGAAATTAGTTAACTCCGTCAGATTGGTTGGTGCCCACTGGTCTCTTTATGAACAATTAATGGTCACCTAGGGTAGACTACTTCTGCATGGACACACAGCCTTTTTAACCTAACATTCAGCAATGGGCTTGCTACTCTAGAAAATACTCTTTAAAAATGCAGAACAGAAAATAGAGATAACCTAGTGAAAGCAAATACAATGGCAATTTCTTTTACATAAAGTGGCATAGGCTAATTAAAGCATGTCACGTGCCATTTTATGACACACAGTAATTGTAGACAGTTTAATTAAAAAGCTATATGAGCAGTGTGCACTTTTGGCTTTTTATCTTAATCTTGGTAACCAAGAGAAACTAATTTAATACTCTTAATTTACTGTTCTTAATAGAGCAGGTTTCCAATCACAGTTGCCATGTTATAGTTTTATAGAACAGTGAACACATTAAAAGTAGCTGTGATTAGAAGTTCATTTGTTATATTTACCAAAACTTCCTACTTCAATTTTTTTAACTTAATATATACTGTGGTCACTGTGAATTGCACGTGTTTAATGTGCCATTAAAACACCCTCAAATTAAATTAATATGACACTATCTACTTCCATATTTTATCCATTTTAAAGTTTAATTGCTTTATAATGAAGCATAATGTAGAGCCAAATATGGGAGCAAATTCAGAAGCATTAGAATTCCATGATGGAATTATTTGTACAAAACTATACAAAGAATTTCTTTCTATGAAACCCTCATCCTGGAAGAAAGAGACATATGGAGGGACAAAGTGTTTGGGAATAATAACAAAGTATATGAGGGTGGACCAAGAAAAATAAGAGAAAGACATAAATCTGGATTCCAAAGGTAGAGATGTGGTTTTGAAGGCTTTACCCTTGTTTGCAGGTTCAGAAAAGGAATGTAAATAAAACAAAACACACCTAGAGGGCTGTAAAAGGATTCCATGGTAGGATGGATTAGGGTAAAACACTGCTTCACTGTAACAGCAGAGCAACACTATAACAAGCTCTCAAGGGACACATGGAAAACTGCTTGCTGGCCCTGTGTTTAATACTGGAATGGTAAGCCTTTGGAAATTAAGACTAGGATATCATGTTTTATGTATCTTCCTCAATCTGCTACTTGATGTTTTATCATTCTATTTCTTTATAATCAGCCAGAGTTTGTGAACTGTACCTTGAAGATCAAGAATTGGAAATGCAGAGTTAAGTTTCTATAAGGTAGAAAGATAAAGCAGTGCTATGATCTGAATGTTTGTGTCCCCACCTTCCCTCCCCCCTTCATATGTTGAAATCCTAACTTCCCAAGTGATGCTTTAGGAGGTGGGGCCTTGGAGAGGTAATTAGACCATGAGGGTGGAACCCTTGTGAATGGGGTAAGTACTTAGAGAAGAGATCCCACCAAGGTCCCAGGCCCATTCCATCATGTGAGGATATAGCCAAAAGTCTGCTAACTGGAAGAGAGCCCTCACCCAGCCATGCTGACTCCCTGAGCTTGTACTTGCCAACCCTCAGAACTACGAAAAATAAAAATCTATTGTTCATAAGCTACCCAGTCTGTGTTAGTTTCTTAGAGCAGCCCAAATGGGCAAAGACAAGCAGTGTTCAAACTATGTATTTTTTTTCCTCCTATTTCTGATGACCCTTGGGAAAAATACCCTGCAAATTCTCATGAACGATACCTGGCACACTGATTTTGTATGTCAATACCTTCACTACTCCAGATAATTTTTGCGTGAAAATACACGTGTTTTAATTAAATGGTTAGCTATCTAGCTATTCTTTAATAAAAGAAAAAAATGGTAAATCTGTTTATGGAGTGTACATCAAGTCTGGAGATATAGAAAAGTATATAGAATATAATCAATGACACCTTCACTCTGTAAAATTATAAAATAATGCCATCTGTGTTTCCAGACTTTATGCCTACTGATATAGAACAATCTCAAAGATATATTATAGTTAGGAGGAAAGAAAATTGCAAAAACAATTATGTAGTACTATATTTTTACATTTGTATAAGTCAAATGCATATGTCTGCCCATATAGAATGAACTCATAATAAAGTATATGGTGGTAGGGATGAGAGAGGGTATTGAAGAAAAGTCAAGAGGGAACTTTAACTGGATGTTTGCAATTTTTAAAGTGTGAAAATGGGTACAAAGCATCACTTCAGATCGGTAACAAATCATCCGCAAACACTTCACAGTGCCCTGGTGTTCCAGTCACTGTGCATCCAAAGATGGACTGGTTTTAGGTAAAGGGTCCTGGGCCAATTGTCAGGGATCTAGGTTCTAATCTTCTCATGCACCACCTCAGGGACCCTGAACTAGTCACAGCTTCCTAAGCTGCAGGCTCCCCATTCATAAAATGACAACCTTTAAGGTCCTGTCCTGTTTTATTATTTTGATTATTTGTCAACTGATCAGAAGCCACAGAAAAGCATGCACCAACTCATTGGACCTATGTTGGCTCTTAAAACTTTTCATGGCTGTGTCATAATGCATTCTTAAGAAAGGAAAACCCAACACTACTGGTACAACAGTTTCTGAGGAGACATGAACAAAGTTATATAAACAGTGTTTATCACAAAGGCCACATTACAGCTGAAAACAGAACCAATGATCCCATTTAAACAGACACAGACCCCACAGGTTTAATCTGTGTCTTTGAAAATAGTCTTGTTTGTATTTTCAAATTATCATCCCATTCCTCAAACCTCTATCACTTAATTATCTAGTCCTTTTGTTTTTTCACTGACTTTAACATATCCACAATGGTAATCATTCGCATTTAGAAACATTATGTATATCCTTTAAGAGATCTGTATTAGTTATAGAGTGCTGTGTAACAAATCACCCCAAAGTTGAATGACTTAAAAGCAACAAACATTATCTTGAAGTGCCTGCAGTTTAGGACTTTGAGAGTGGCTT
>NW_027531883.1:144797-154726 GCF_008692635.1 Crocuta crocuta
GAGTGGCTTGGCTGGGTAGTCCTGGCTGGTTCAGGGTCTCTCATGAGATCCTGAATCTTTCCTCCAACCTCACGGAGACCAGTATAAATGGTTTAACGTAAATAAGTTTCTTGGAAATCTATTTTCCCAATGGTAGGTATACCATTAAATAATTTTAATCCAATCATCACAGACATTGTAGTATATATATTTTCCCTGAATATAGTGTCAGATGTAGGCCTCATAATAACCATATGAACCCATTTTTCAGATGAAGAAACTGAAGTTTGGAGAAGTGTCTTGCCTCCATCATGTAGCTATAGGGATGTAGAATCAGGATATGAGAACAAACTTACCTAACACTCCAAATGTGCTTTCTGTACAAGATCAGAACTTCCAGAGAAAATAGAATTTTAAAAATAAAGAAGGAGAGGAAGAAATAGGAATATTTGTTAATTAGGTCCTTATTGGATAACATGAATGTTTATGTACATTATCACAGTTAATCAAGTGCATTCTCTTGTTTAATCAAGTATGTTTATAATCACTAGTCCAGAAATCTCTCTCCATTGGTAAAAATAACATTTGAAAGATTTTGGAAATAATAATAAACTCATGTCACCAGGACTGCCAACATTCTCTCACCCATGAGTGAGCACTGAGGTCCAAAGGGGAAGCCATTATATTTAGTCTTCATATCTTTTGCTTCACTTTTCTACCTAAGTACTTTTCTATTTCATTTCTTGTCTTTCTGTAGAACAAATATCAAATATATGTTATGCCTGTTGATAAAATGACTACAGTGAGAAGAAGTTGCAAATATTTTATTTCTTCTCAGCTTCAGCATTTGGAGGCATTTAATTCTAACTGTGGGTATTCAGAAGAGAGCAAGAAGAGAACTCAGGGGAAGATACATCATGCAGGATCCAAGACTTTAAAAATTTATGTGAAAAAGAAGATTAAACTTATTTAATTTCAGGTAGTATTTTCAACACTGAAAGGCAGATATCAGAGAAAGAAGACACACTGGAAATATAATTTATGTAAAACTATACTAAGGTGGGTTATTTGTGTGACTCCCACTGCACTTTTAAATATATTTCAAGTAAAACTAGGCACATTTTCTTTGATCACAACATTAAACATTAAGCTGACAGTGTAGTAGAAATAATTCAACATTTGGAGTCTGAAATAATGTCAGGTTCTGGTTTTACCATTACTGGTTCTATAACTTTGGACAGTCTGTCTATGACTCAGTTTCCCTGTAAAATGGGAGTAATAACAATACCAATTTTTCCTGGTTGGGGTAAAGGTTAGAACTAATGTAGAAAGTCTGCCTAAGACAAAGCTCAGGAAGTAGGCTTTAATCAATCTTAGTTCACTTTTGTTTAATGGCTTATAGAAAATGTGCTATTTTAGGAGTGCTATAGAGAAATGTTCCCTCACTTTTTCCTAGTACTCAGTTCTTAGATCTCCAATACTTGGACCTCCACCTGCTCTCTGGTCAATTTACCTACACCCAGGAAGTGCTGAAGCCCAAAGTTGCTTTGAGGAACATGTCTCCCTTCTTCATACGTGTGAAGTTTCCTGATGTCAAGTGGGCTTGCTTCAATTATGATTCTACCAATTTTAGATTTTTATTTTCTCAAGTATGAGCCAGATTCTCAAAATGAGATCCCACTTAAAAATACTAAGATATTCACTTTAGCTAGCTGGATAAAATGGATATATGTGTGTGTGTGCTTCCAAACCTTGCTGAATATAAAGTTGATCTCTAAGAAAAATCCTTTTAAACTTTACAGATATAAGATTTTATTTGCTCAAAGCCAGAAAAATACCCCCTAAGAATATTTAACTACTTCTTAATCAGGTTTTGAAATTCTTTTGTATAAACAGCTGCCAAAAATCAATGATATGTTGATAGACCTTTATGGACTAATATTTATATTACTTGTATGTGCTCAATCGTGAATTGTAAGGAAATGGAAAGATAAACATTCCACTTCCCCCCAAACTTAGAAAAGACTGATTATTGCAAGTCAATAGAGACTAGTTGATTTTAGCAGTAGGAAACTATAAAATCTGGCTTGCTTGAAGATACAAAATTTGAGGAACTTAAAAGGAATTCACTTTCCCAGTTGTCAGCAGGAATTCATCAATCTGTGGGGACTCAGCTTAGTTACACACAGAATTATATTTCAAACTCTTTGCTTATTAGGTATAGAAAGACCCTTTTTATAAGGAGTAAGTACTTTTTGGCTTTTCCCCAAATCCTACCTTCATGGACTTTTCTTGAAGTTTTGGAGCTTGAAAGTTATATTATGGTCTGCCCACCTCTTTCTTCCTACAAACCAATGTGGAGAGTACACTTCAACAGGGAGTTAACCCTGAAACATCCACACTTCCTAAACCTTCATTACCCAAGACTCAAACCAGCCTGAACACTATCACACTCCTGAGGGCTCTGTAAATGTGGCTGTGAATATTCTCCCCATATCCTCCTGCATTCTCTGTGGTGATAATGTATCCCTCTGTTTATTTCTGTAATGGCAGCACAATTCAGACTAATCTCTTTAAATCAGAAATTTGGATCTTAGACTTTGGATCTCAGACTTTCATCTGAGTCTTGCACCTAAGAGCAGGAGGTGATAACTGAAATTGCCAAAATGAATCAACTATGAAGAAAAATCAAATGAAGACATGGCAATACAAATGGGGTCTAAATTACAAAGTAATAAAAACTGATAAGCCGGACTTCATTAAAATTAAAACACCTCTGCTCTGCCAAATTTGAGCATGAGAAGGGAAGCCACAGACTGGGAGAAAATATATGCAAAAGATACCTTTGATTCAAGACTGTTACCCCAAATGACAAAGGCCTCTGAAAATTTGCCAATAAGAAAACAAACACCCAATTAAAAAATGAGCCAAAGACCTTAACAGAGAGCTCAACAAAGAAGATATACAGGCAGCAAATAAGGATAGAAAAAGATGTTCCATACCATATGTCATTAGTGAAATACAAATGAAAACAACAGTCAGATACCATTACACATGTTTTAGAATGGCTGCAATCCAGAAGACCAACAGCAGCAAATGCTGGCAAAGATGTTCTGCACAACATAGCTTTCTCTCAATTTTATTATAAAACTAAAACTGCTCTAAAAAATAAAGTCATAAAAAAATGTGCCACCATCGGGGCGCCTGGGTGGTGCAGTCGGTTAAGTGGCTGACTCGTGATTTTGGCTCAGGTCATGATCTCACAGTTCGTGGGTTCGAGCCTCACTTTAGGCTCCATGCTGACAGTGCGGAGCCTGCTTGGGATTCTCTCTCTCTCTCTCTCTCTCTGTCCCTCCCCTGCTTACTCTTTATCCCTCTCTCTCTTAAAATAAACATTTTTTTAAAAAAACATCACACAAAAGAATTGAAGTTCTTGCTAGTCCTTAATGTTTGTTACCTTTGTTGGAAGGGAAATTTCTGAAGGTATTATTCATAGATGCAACATCCACATACCAACACCATGGCTGACGTATAAAAGGGACTGAAGTGAACTGAAATTCTTCTTATCCAAATCGAATGCCTTTTCTAGAAAGAAAAATTGACCAAAGTTCATGGAAATCTAAGTGCAAATCTAACTTCTATTTTGGTACCAGAGCAGGCCATGTGTTCTGGCTGAGCTTCCTGCCAAACACAACCCAAACTACCAGGTAAAATATAAAAAGCAACCTTCTGAAAAACACTGCCAAGCTGATAAAATAGGAAAGAAAGATCAAGCCAAATTTAAGTGAAGGCTAGAACCAGATAATTAATCTGAGCATGGAAGCCAATTTTTCCCTGAGGGTATTCATTGAATTTGACTTTAACTTTTCAAAATCTTGGATCAGGATACAAAGGGAAAAGTTCAGGCCTGCTAGAGGCTGTATAGACCTATAGGAATCTTCATCTCCCACATCTACCACAGAGCTATGCCATTAGGCTGAGTGAAACTGGGGTTAAAACTGCCCATACTGTATTCACCCTCAGGAGGTGTGAGGAAAGCTGCTGCATGCATGATAAGCAAAACATGACATCTTACACTCTCAAATGTTTATAGGAAGGAAGGATTCTCATTTCACACACACTTTTTCAGAAGACAGAAAAAAGGAAAACTTCCCAACTAAGTGTTGAGCTACCAAATCCCTGATCCAGAAACATGAGGAGAAAAGTACAAGNGACGCTTAGGGACGCCTGGGTGGCTCAGTCAGCTAAGCGTCTGCCTTCGGCTCATGGTTCGAGGGTTCAAGCCCCACGTTGGACTCTGTGATGACAGCTAGCTCAGAGCCTGGAGCCTGCTTCAGATTCTGTGTCTCTCTCTGACCCTCCCCTGCTCAATGCTGCCTCTCTCTCTCTCTCAGAAGGAAACATTAAAAAAATTAAAAAACAAAGAGTTGGACACTTAATTGACTGAGCCACCCAGGTGCCCCAAGAAGACCAACTTATATTCCAATCTCACTGATGAACATAGATGCAAAAATAGACATGATAACAGTTCACTTAATATGCAATATATAAAAAGAGATATACTCATGGAGCCAGTAAATTTAGCATTAGAAAGTCTGCTAATATAAATTATTACATTATTCTAAGATGGAAAATTCATAAAGTCATTTCAATAAAAGAAAGCATTTGACAAAATGTAACATATATGCAGGATAAAAAAAGGGAGAAAAACATTCTACACTTATATTTTTGTTAAGGGATAAATCTGATTTTAAGTGTTCTATACACCATAAAATTAAAAGAGAAGAAAAACATCCTGCTGGAAACCTAGGAGTAGAAAGAAAATTCTTTAATCTGCAAAAGAGTGATACTTTGAAATGTTTCCATTTGAAATGATGATGCTCTACATGGCTACTCAACATGGAACTGATGGTCCTCACCTTCACAATAAAGCCTTTAAGGGGCACCTGGGTGGCTCAGTCGGTTGAGCGTCTGACTTCGGCTCAGGTCATGGTCTCATGGTTCGTGGGTTCGAGCCCCGCATCGGGCTCTGTGCTAACAGCTCAGAGCCTGGATCCTGTTTCAGATTCTGTGCCTCCCTCTCTCTCTGATCCTCCCCTACTCATGCTGTCTCTATCTCTCAAAAATAAATAAAATATTTAAAAAAACAATAAATGGAGAGAGATGCATTTTCATGAATTGAAAAACTCAGTATTGTCAGTATATTAATTCTACCCAAATTGCTTATAGAGTTAATGGAATTCCAGTCATTTTTTGGTGGAAATGTGAAAAGTTTATTCTAAAATTTATATGAAGAGAAATAGTAAGGAAATTCAAAATTATCCTAGAGAAGAACAAGGTGCAGAAATTCCCTGATTAGATATTAAGGCTTATTATAATGCTATATTAATCAAGAANAAATTCTTAAAAACAAAAAAAAAGGAATATCTGCTGATCAGAATGGACTCCTCAAGAATATTTCTGGCTTAATTTGAAATACATGGACTAAAAAAATAAAAATTGGGGGGGGGTGCATGGGTGGCTCAGTTCCTTAAGCATCCAACTCTTGTTTTCGGCTCAGGTCATGATCTCACGGTTATGAGATTGAGCCCCATGTCAGGCACTGTGCCGACAGCATGGAGCCAACTTGGGATTCTCTCTCTCCCCCTCTCTCTGACCATCCCCTGCTTTTGTACATTCTCTCTTTCTCAAAATAAACTTAAAAAATACAAAAATTAGAAACAAGACGCAGATATCCTTTCTCACTGCTCCTATTCAACATTGTTCCATAAATCCTAGCCAGTTCAGTAAAGCAAGAAAAATAAATAAAAGTATACTGTTTGGAAAAAAAATATCTCTACCTGCAAGTGACATGACTGTCTACATATAAAACATGAAAAACAAAACAACACAACTTCTAGAACCATAAGCAAACTTAGGTGCTTGGAAATAAGGTCAATGTATACTAGTCAAGGGCTTTCTTACATGTCAGCAATAAAATAAGTTTTAAATTAAGAAATGGGTAAGAGCAAAAAAATATNATATGAAGTTCTTGGGTATAAATCTAACAAGGTGTGTGCAGGATATGTATGTGAAATCTGAAAAACACTGATGAAAGAAACCAATGATACAAATAATTAGAGAAACAATCTATGTTCATGGATTGGAAGACTTAACATGGTTAAAATGCCACTTGCTCCCAATGTGATCTGAAGAGTTAATGTAATCTCAATAAAAATCTCAGTAATCTTCTCTTATAAAAAGAAATCTACAAACTGATTCTGAAATTTAATGGAGAAGGCAAAATTACTAGAATAGACAAAACAATTCTCAAAAGAACGAAGCTAGAGGACTCCCAATTTATGATACATTATAAAGCTACAGTAACCAAGGCAATGTATTATTGGAAAAAGCATAGATCATTTCCAGGTACCAAAATATGTATTAACTTTTAGTTTCTGTGAAACAAGGTACCACAAACTTAACAGCTTAAAATGACATCCATTTATTATTAGCTCATGTTCTTTTAGTCAAACAAAAGTCCAGACACTGAATGGCTTGTCTTCTGCTCACAATCACATGAAACTAAAATCAAGATGTTGGTCCGGGTGTGCTCTTATCTGGGGCACAGAATAATCTTCTAAGCTTATCAGGTTGTGGTCAAACTCAGTTTCTTGCACTTTAAGACTGGATCTCTGTTTCCTTGCTGGCTGTCAGCTGGTGGCCCTTCTCAGCCCCTAGAGGCTGCCTACATTCCTTGCTGTGTGTCCCCTCCATCTTCAAAACCAACAACAGACTCTCCCTTATGTTAAATCCCTCACTTTTTAAATCTCATTTACCAGCATGAGCCCCATCCCTTTTAAGGGTTCAATTAATAAGGTAACATCCAGTTATGAACTGAATTGTGTCCCCTGCATCCCTCCTCGGAATTCTTATGTGGAGGCTTCACCTCCCAATGTGATTTATTTGGAGATAAGACCTCTAATGAGGTGATTAAGGTTAAATGATTCCTACAGAAATCCAACAGAAATGTAAAAAGAGGAAGAGCCATCAGAAGAGTATACCTCAGAGGAACAAGGTCGTGTGAAACCACAGTGAGAAGGTGATCATCTGCAAGCTAGGAGGAGAGGCCCTGATGGAAAGCAACCCCGGTGGCAAGCTGATCATGAATTTCTAGCCTCCAGAACTGTCCATTTCTGTTGTTTAAACTACCTGGTCAGTGGTATTCTGTTATGGAAGCCTGAGAAGACTGATACATCTGCCAAGAATAATCTTAGCGTGAGCTAAGATAACCCCATCACAGAAGTGACAGCTCACTCTAGTCACAAGTCTCTCCTCAAGGCCTGCGAATTATAGGAGGGTGCAAATGGTATTAGTCTGTCTACTACAGCAGCTTCATCTATTACCTCTAAAAAAAAACCTGGAAACAATTCAAATGTCCATTGATAGGAGACTGAATAAAGTGTGGTATAGCCATACAACAAGTTACTACTCAGCTGAAAGAATATAACCTTCTCAAAAGATGATATATATTGTATGAGTCTCTCTCTATATAATGACTATACATTATATATTTCCCTATGTACTATATATTATTATATAAAGGGTTATATATTATACATTAACATGTACATATCATGCAATGTATACAATTTATACAATCAAATAATATATGGTATACAATATTATAGAAAAATATATCATCAAACAATGTATAACTAACTAAACATATGTATCACATATGGCATTCAGAAAAAGGCAAAGCTGTAGGGATGGAGAACACATCAGTGGTTGCCAGGGGCTTGAGACTCCAACTGGCTGCCTGAAGGAGTTTTCTGTGGGGATAAGACTGTTTTTGATTCTGATTGTGAAGGTAGTTATACAAATCTACACATGTGGTAAGATTCACAGAACCGTACAACAATGATTTGCAAGTGTACTGCATGATAATTTAATAATTAGGAAAACAATTTACCTCTAAGGATATCTTATAAATTCCATGAAGTTCTAAAATAAGAATTTTTTAACTTTTAAATTTATTGATAATAAATAGCAAAACTTTATAGCTACAGTCAGGGCACTTGGATATTTAAAATTCAGACAAATATTCAGTGATATAAAGCCACTAGATTAATAATTTAAATGTCTTTTTTGGCCACACAATGCTACATTTTCAGATGAATTTCTTAGACACTGCAGCCATTCCAAGCCACATGAAAACGTGGCCAACTTCATCACTCAAGAAAGGGACTGACTTGTAGCAAGTTTTAATGAATCACACCTCGACTCCTTGTTGCAATGTGTTAATCCACCAAAGCATTCATGCTGTTGCCTATTTCTCTGCTACTTTCATCATCACATATAGGCTCTACATAAAGATGCATTTTATTTCAAAGCTAGTATCAGATTGATAACTCGATGTGACATGTTGCTATAAAATCAAGAAAGGCATCACAATTACTCCAGCTGATGTGTTAATAGGGAAATGAACTCTGCCAGCAACATAAAATAAGAAACACAATGCATTTTGAGCAACTGAAAGCATCTGGTCTCTAATTCACTTGTATCTACCTTGTTGCACAGGACCTCTGGCCAGAGACCAGAGAGCCACCACTACTCTAATTGTAAGGCTCTCAGTCTATCTCTGTAATAAAGAGCAGAGCACTGGAGGAATCTGCACAGTCTTCCAGATACACCTTTCTTCCTAGATGCCATGTAGATCAAGAAGAGGGCTTTTTGGTGAGGGGAAAAGCTGCTACACTATATGTGAATGAGGTAGGAACTGTCAATACAGGCCTTTGGAAAGAAGGAAGCCTAAATATAATAACCAATTTGTCACTTGGAAGATTTCCCAAGATATTTAAAGCACCATTCATAAAATAAAAGCNGTCTATTTCCATTGATCAAATAATGGTGTCCTTGCAAAAATTCACTCCACCTGTTGCTCTTTGATCCTAGTAGAAGAGATGTATCTCAACATGGATCTTCATGTCTGAGGTGAAGCATACCAACATTTTCCCAGAGTAAATCAAGAGAATATACTGAATTCAGAGAAGATTCTCTCCATGGTATATGGAGTATACCATATTCTGGAGCACTGAGCATAAATGGCCTGGGGTGGAGTATGTAAATAATACATTAAGCGGGAAATGAGAATCGGCCATTTTACTATTAGAAACATAGTGAGATTTTTTTCTCTATGTGAAAGCTTTTCATAACAGATGAGAATCAATCATCTGATCAAATGCCTTTTCTGCCTTTTGAAATAGCACAGTACTCATGCATTTTCCCTTCTTCCTCTTTGTAAATGCAAATCATTATTACACATTTTATTGTTGGTTGAGAGAAACTATGACTCTGGCTTCAAAGTGAGCAGGACACTCTGTACAGAGGTTCATTTAGAAGTATAGCATATGAGTATATATATTATAGATGCTAATTATATATATTGTATACCACACATATAGTAGNATGCCTAAAAGCATTTTAAATCCAACACTTTGCAGGTAGCATTTTAATTCACCACAATGGAGGGTGATTTTTTTTTCAAAGTATTTGAACTGAGAAATCTGTACTTGAGCGGCATCAATCTTCTGAACTCTTTCCCCAGTCTTTCCAACCAAAAGCAGTAGTTTCCCCCCTAAAATTCCCTGAGATGAATTCACACCCATACATGCACCTGTGTATATTGTGTTACATTAATACTTCCCAAATTTAAATACTGCCCAAAAGGGAAGGTTCAGTTGCTTAATAATTCATTCTTACTTCTAGCCTTGATTGGGATGAAAAGGAAAGAAAGAAGGGAGGAGGAAGAAGGAAAGGAATGTAGAATTAGGAAAAGTTGACTGAAAAAAAAAAAAAAGAAGTCTGAGAAAGAGGCAACGTGAAAGGATTTCCCCCTTTGGCCTGGAGAATCTATCACAGTGTTGCTGGTAAAGTCTTGCATGAGAGATTTCTGGACGATGTGGCTG
>NW_027531883.1:154732-155952 GCF_008692635.1 Crocuta crocuta
GTGTCTGTCTTTGGATTTTGTGATTTTTTTTTTTTTTTTGCCATTTTCTTTGTGCTAGTCTATACATTCTACAAGGTGGAAATTATTCAAATATTAAATACTTTGAAAATGATCATTCACAATTTTTTAGGTGTTATCACTGACCCAGCTGTCTTTGGGTCCAAGAAGGGCTCATCATTTAATGAGTTAACTCCTTAGAATTGTTAGTACCTTAAAAAGATAACACTGATATCTCATGACTATATAAACAATATTATCAGGGAACTCAGATAAGCTAAAAGAGTAAAAACAAATTTAAAGGATGAAAATGTAACCCCATCACTCCATCATCCATAGCTAATCTATGTTAATATTTTATGTACTTTAATCTTTTAATTATAGAATGAACGATGATGATGATGATAGTGGTTAACTGTTTTCTTTGTGCCAGACCAACTTTAAATATCATATGTATCAACTAATTTACTCTTCGCCAAATTCCATGTGTGGTGAACAATTAGGTAATATGGCTAAGGTCACACAGTTAAAGATACAGCCAGGATTTGGGCTCAAGGGGACATGGCTCCAGAGCTAACTATTTAACCACTCAAAGCTGCCTTAAATGCACAGGCACATGTGTGTGCACCTGCCTGTGTGTGTATGCATCTGTGTATGCGTGTGTCTTGCACAAGTGACTCATGGATGTGACCAATATACAACTTAAGACTAGCATGCCAAGCTGCTTTAAAATCAGTGAAAAGGGTCAACTGGGTAACCTGCCCTTGCCACCATATGGACATTTTGACAGATTCTATGATTTTTCTTCACCTTCTCACCAGTGAAGCCTCTCAGTAGGAAGCCTTGACACTTACCATCTGCTTGATTCAAAATCTCATCCTGCCTATGCATCCCTAATCAAACCTGGATGTTCTCAAACATCAACTACTTCTGTATTTTAATTTTGTATTTATTTCATTGTGCTTAAATATGAGCATCTTGTCATATTACTGCATGTGTGTGTAATTCATGTGACTGAAGAAGTGAATTTTTTATTCACATCAATTTATTTTTCTCAGCTTTGTTCAGATAAAATTGACATACAACTTTGTGTAAGTTTAAAGTGTGCAATGTGTTGATTTGATATATTTGTATATTGCAAAATGATTACCGCTATAGTGTTGGCTAACACATCCATTGTGTCATATAATTACCATTTTTTTTTTTTTTTTTTTTTTTTTTTT
>NW_027531883.1:156031-161273 GCF_008692635.1 Crocuta crocuta
AAGACGTACTCTCTTAGCAACTTTCAGGTACATAATACAACATTGTTAACCATAATCACCATGCTGTACAGGAGATCCCCAGAACTTAACTAGAAGTTATACTCCTTGATCAGCATCTCCCCATTTCTTTCATCACTCAGACCCCCCATTCTAGTCTCTATGAGTTTGGCTCCTTTAAATACCACATGTAAGTAATATTATATAGTATGTGTCTTTCTCTGACTATCTCACCTAGCATAACGCCCTCAAGGTCCATCCATGTAGCCAAAGGGAGGATTTCCTTCTTTCTAGGGCTGAATAATATTCCACTGCAAATATATATATCACATCTTCTTTATTCATTCATCATTGGTAGAAACAGGTTGTTTCCATATCTTGGCTATTGTGAGTAATGCTGCAGCAAACATGGGAATGCAGATACCTCTTCAAGACAGGAATTTCATTTCCTTCAGGTAGACCTTCAGAACTGGGATTACTAGATCATATGGTAGTTGTATTTTTAATTTTTTGAAGACCTCTCATAGTTTTCTACAGCGGTGTCAAAGTATACACCCACACCAACATACACAGGGTTCCCTTTTCCCCACAGCCTCACCAATACTTATTAACTCTGGTCTTGTTTTTGATGATAACCATTTTAACAAGGGTGAGGTGACATCTCATTGTCATTTTGATTTGCATTTCCATGGTGATTAATGACATTCAAGGGTAACATCAAAGGTGATTTTAAGCATCTTTTCATGTACCTGTTGGCCAGCTGTAAGTCTCCTATGGAAAAATGTTTTTCAGTTCCTCTGCCTATTCTGATTGGATTATTTTTGTGGTGTATGAGTATGTTTGGAATATTAATCTTTCATCAGATATGTGATTTGCAAACATTTTCTTTCATTCTGTAAGGCTGCATTTTTATTTTGTTAATGGTTTCCTATGCCGAGCAGAAACTTTTTAGTTTGATGTAGTCCCACTGGTCAATTTTTGCTTTTGTTACCTTTACTTTTGGTGTCAAATCCATTAAAAAACATCATTGCCAAGATCCATGTCAAGGATCTTACTTTGATGTATATTTCTAGGAATTATACAATTTCAGATTTTAATTTTTAAAATTCATTTTGAGTTGATTTCTGTGTATGGTGTAAGACAGGAGTCCTGTTTTAATCTCCTAGATATAAATATCCAGTTTTCCCAACACCATTTATTGAAGAGACTTTTATTTCTCCAATCTATGTTCTTGGCTCCTTTGTAAATTAATTGACCATATATGTAGGGTGTTGTTCCTGTACTTTCTATTCAGTTCCACTGATCTATGTACCTATTTTATACCAAAACCATAGTGTTTTAATTACCGTAGCTTTGTAATATAGTTTGACATAAGGAAGTGTTAGACATCTCAGCTTTGTTTTTCACCTCTTTGGTTAGGTTTATTCCTAGGTATCTTATTGTTTTTGGTCCAATTGTAAATTGGCTTATTCCTTAAATTTCTCTTTCTGCTGCTTCGTTGTTGGTGTATAGAAACGAAACAGATTTCTGTACTGTGGTTTCTGTATCCTGTGACGTTACTGAATTCATTGATCAGTTATAGCAGCTTTTTGGTGGAGTCTTTAGGGTTTTCTACATGGAGTATCAGGTCATCTACTAATAGGGAAACTTTTACTTCTTCCTTGCTGATTTGGATGCCTTTTCTTTCTTTCTGTTGTCTGACTGCTGCATCTAGGACTTCCAGTACCATGTTAAATAGGAATGGTGAAAGTGGACATCTTTGTCTTCTTCCTGACCTTAGAGGAAAAGCTCTCAGTTTTTCCCCATTGATGAAATTAGCTGTGGGTTTTTCACAGATGGCCTTTATTGAGGTATGTTCCCTCCAAACCTACTTTACTGAGGGTTTTTATCACAAATGGATGTTGTACTTTGGCAAATGATTTTTCTCCATCTACTCACATGATCATATGGTTTGTATCCTTCTTTTATTAATGAAATGCATCATGTTGATTGCTTTTTGAGTAGCAAATCATTCCCAAATAATTTTTGATGCTATTATAAATGGGATTGATTTTCTTCATTTCTCTAATGGATCACTGTTAGTGTATAGAAATGCAACCATTTTTTGTATATAGATTTTACATTCTGTGACTTTATTCAATTTATATTTTCTAGCAGATTCTTGGTGGTGTCTTTAGAGTTTATGTGTGTATGTATATCATCTGCAAAAAGACACAATTTTATTTCTTCATTTCTGATTTGGATAGGTTTTATTTCTTTTTCTTGTCTAATTGCTCTAGCTAAGACTTCTAGTACTATGTCAAATAAAAGTAATGAGACTAACCATCCCTGTCTGGTTCCTGATCGTAGAGGAAAAGTTTTCAGCTTTCCACCATGGACTATTATGTTAGCTGTGGCTTGTCATATATGGCCTTTGCTCTCTTTTTTCAAACTGAATTCCTCACTGTGGCAGCTCTTTCATCCTGAACCCTATACATTATCCTGTTTTTTCTCTCGCAGTTGATTTTCAGTGTATTTATTTTTAAAATATGAGCTTGGGCATATTCACATCTCTATGCTTTCATCTTCCAAGTGGAATAGCTGTTTCTATGCACTAGTGTGCATTCTAGGCATAAGCCTTCCTTAGCACCCAGTACCCTGGGCTGCAGCCATTGAATCACTCCACTCTGAATCTTGCTACAGGATAAGCTAGTTGATATGCATTTTATACCCATAGTACTTAGGAGTATCTAACAAATAGTATTTTATTTATTTATTGAATGAATGAACAATGAGTGATTGAGTGAGTGGTTCTAACAGAATATATTTCCCACTGAACCAAGAAACCACAAATTTGGGAGGAGAAGTGATCCAAATGATTTTACACCAATGGAAAACCTGAAGGACACTATTTAAGAGAAATCTCCTTCCTGCAGAAAACATAGCTCCCTCACTAAAGGATTACAATATGCACAGATTAGTTCTGTATCTAGATATAGATGGTCTCTAGATACAAAGACATAACATACATTTTGTAGAAAGTCTACATGATCTGGGCCATTAGAGACTAGGCAATGAGCACACACTCACATCAAGGGAGGGGCATGGTTAGAACTGGGCCAGAGACAGTTAATGAGCTAAGTTAGATGACTGTCCCAATGAAGAAGTAATAAGAGTCTGAAATAGAAAAATAGCAATGGGAATAGAGAAAAATTGGAGTTTAACCAATTAACAAATATTTATTGAAATCTGAAAGCACCAATGTGAATAGTATAAGTCAAGGTTAGTTAAAGAAAAATAATGGATTCTTATCCTTCTACCTTTTGGCCCTGCTCTGTGCCCTGGGAAGGTGAATTCTATGGACTGTGTCTTGAGAGCTCCATTATCCTGTATGATTTTGACCAGTGGGGGAAATCAGCCTAAGATCAAAGGAAGGGAAGATGGAGTATTTATTTTCTTTCCCATTCACAGATCCTTCCTGACATTGGGGTTTTGGCAGAAGCTGAATCCCTCTAAGACCACAGCTCATTTCCAGCCACCCCTAGTCTGCATGGCCAGGTCTTACCAGACTCCCGTAATACTATTTCTTCTCTGTGCCATCCCAGGCCCGAGTGGTAATGTCTCTCAACTGAGATTACACTCTGGGGACTTTATGATTGCTTGTTGGTTCACTAGACCTTTCTAAGCTTATGAGGACTGTTCCCTCATTAAATTATGTTCAATTTGACTGTTTGAGGGAGGCTTTCTTCTCCTTTTGGGAACCTGGAATTCTCGTTAATCTAAAGGTTCCTATAAAGGAAACAGTAAAAGCTGTGCAAAGAGAGCTATTGTTAGTAGAATGTAGGCTTTAAAATATTCACTAATAGCTGCCACAAAGAGAATACAGGACATGTATCTCGTAGGAAAGTTTTCAAACAAAGAACAGATTCAGAATCTCCTATCTATACATTCCCTACCCTTTATCTTCAACGGATCACCTATGACCAGACATTCTAAATTTTGAAACCTTCAGATTAGCTTTACATTTAATTTCTTTCCATCCACGTGAGAAGAGCCACTTGCCAAATATGGCCATATTTTCTGTGGCAATGCTAGCTTTTATGCTAAGCCTCCTGTCCAAGTCTTGACTCCAGCTTTCTCAAAACCACAGCTTAGTCAGTCCTGAAATTTAAATTACTTTCCATTTGCCATTTTACATATTTTGTGTTGTTACTCACAGAAATACAGGAGCCCTCGAGGGTTGGACATATATTTGTAACTCATCTTTAACATTTCCACTTTCAGTTTAGTGTCCATAACTTATTTGTCCTCACCTCTATCTTTTTTACCCTGTAAATTCTGTTTTTGTTAATCTCTTTGAATGAGGTCCTTTTTTAAAACTTGACAACCTTTGAATAAATTATCCCAAATTTAGGTACAATTCCTATTTTTTTAACCAGATACCACCTTTATTCATTCCTTTTAAGAATATACTCTTAGGCAAATCAGAGAACTCTAGATGCTGGTGAGGATGTGGAGAAATGGGCACCCTCCTACACTGTTGGTGGGAATGTAAACTGGTGCAGCCCCTCTGGAAAACAGTGTGGAGGTTCCTCAAAAAATTAACCATAGAACTCCCCTACAACCCANCCCAGTCAGTGTTAATTTTTCAACCAGTAGAACTGTGTCTCCGCCCACAGGCAGCTGACCAGGGATCCTGTGAGGGAGGCTACCTTTGAGGATGAGAGTAAGAATAGGAAGCAGGGCTTGCTGCATGCCAAACAGCATATCGCTGCTAGTCATTTTAATTTCTGAAGTGATGTTCCAGAAGAAATGAGACAAAGTTGGTGCATCAGGAGAACAGTGTAGAAGACTAGGGGTAAAATTCCAGAATGCACCCTTAAATAGTTAAGCAGAGATAGTAAGAAGCAGCACGATGGGAAATGAAGTGTAGTGTGCACAATGGAGAAAACCTTCAATCCTGTATATGGCCCTGTGTTCTTTAGAAACAAAGGGTGGGACTAGAAAGGGGCTGTCCCTTCACTTGGCAGTGCTTCGAAGAGCTTCTATGGCAGTGCTTCTTCAGATCTGCTTATCAAAATTCTGTTTATAAACGATCACCCATGGGACATTTCAAAGGAACCACCAAAGGAATACAGAATGGCCTGAGCATCCCTTCCTGGGCCTCATCATCCCTTCCTTAACGACTGAAGCAAGCAGGTTGTAAAGATAAGCAGACAGCTGAACAGCTGTGAAAGATTAGGGTCAAGGTCCATTAGGGCTCAAT
>NW_027531883.1:161286-165562 GCF_008692635.1 Crocuta crocuta
TGGGAAACCAGCGCAGAAGCCACTCTGGGAAGCTCAAATGCAGGGAGCCTGCAGTTTGTGGCACACTTGGCTCATCAGATACAAGGATTAAAGAGGTAATCTATTTGACAGACCTGGTATGAGGCTAATATGTCAACAATTTTGGTTAAGGTTTAATCAAGATCAGAAGCTAGATGGGACTGAGCCTAAAGGTTGAACAACATCAGTGTGTGCAGCAGAGTGAAGCTGTGCTAAGCTACAGATCCACACACTCTATTAAATTGAGGAGCATAGAGTGAATAAAATGACAATTGGTCAATATTCACCGTAACCCAAATGGATACTAGTCATGTAATCACAATGCAAACTCTCATTAATTTTTGATGACTTGAAAAAATGCATCCTTCCGGGAACTTTTCATTCTTCCTATTTTCCACTTGCATTTCACATTTGTCTTTTGGCATACCAAGCCTGGGAATCCCCAAATGTTTCTCTTTGGAAAGAATTTGAGTGGCTCTAGACAGATGGGGAAATGGACCATCTGGTGTCTGGTGTTATTGCTGCATGCAATGTAAGTCTAGATAAAATAAGGGTGACTGGCCAAATGCCCAGATAACACCAACAATTCTCTGGATCTACTGAATTTCTCCAAGAAGTACACTTCAATATGGTAATATATTTTTAAACAAAGTACCATTCTGATTTTCCTGGAGAAGAAAAAAAATTTTTTAAGAAAGGAAGAAAGAGCAAGACTTTAAAATGCAGTATTTGTTTTTTACTGCATGTCTCTAACTAGCTTTCCAACTTCCTAAAATTATTAAAGTCAGCAACAGTGGGACCTCAAGAGGATCAAACTTTCTAGAAAGATCTGAACACTATCATCTTGAATGCATTCTTTTTTCTTATTCGGTATAATACATTTTTTTCAACTAAGGAGATTTCTTTTGCAAGGCTGTCTCAAAATTGTATGAGAATCCCCATCAGATGATGTACTGAACTAGAGAAAAATTATTTTCTTCTAATTCCTTACCTGATTAGGCCTCAAGGGGAATAAAAAAAATAAGTAGCCACAAGTACAGTGAAAGAGAAGTCTAATGACCCCAGAAATGTCACTAATATGACTACTGTTGTCAAGTCACCTTTAAAGAAATGCTTGCTCAGTGACCTATAAGCACTTTGTGTCTTGAAACAAACAGGCCTCGTGACCTGTTGCCAAAGCTGGCATTTAAGCAATGACCTAAGCAGGATCCCAAATAAAAGACTCACCGGAAGATTTATGGACAGCGACCATAACTGTGAGTCCATTAACTTCTCTGAACATCTAATAAGGAACTTGACACAGAGCAGTAGTTAAAGGAACAAATGACCGAACTATTTTCTTAACTGATCCTACCTGTCTCCTATCTCTACTTTTTTATTTTACCTCTCTTATTTAACAAACTATTTTTTTTCCATTTTTTCATTATTTCTTTGTTTTACTCTTTTTCCTGATACATATGCTCCCAAATTTCCTAGGTTTGACACTGACTTTTCTCTATGCATGCTTCATCGGGCCATTTTTGTTTGACACGTTCATAACACCCTTAGGTAACATCATCTTGGGCATGACAAGGTCCCCCAAATACTCCTTTCTTCCTATGTTCCCTGCAGCTTACTTCCCACCAACTAAAAATTAATAAATCAGGAATCACCTTATCTAGATTCATGGTTCCTAAAGGAAGATTTAATTCTCATGACGTAACTGAGTGAGAAAAAGAATTTAAGGCTAATTTTCTGAAAATTATTTTATGAAATAACTCCTGAACTGAGGCTGAACAATTATTATTGAAGCCAACTTTGAAATCCAAAGCCATTTACTTATTGGAACAGACCCTTGGAGCAGAACATGAGCTGAGAAACCAGCAATTCTTAGTAGTCAACAACCTATGTCAGGGCATGTGCTATAGATTACATGTTTGTGGCCACCCAGAATTCCTATGTTAAATCCTAGAGCCCAATGTGACAGTATTGGAAGGTAGGACCTTTGGAGGTGATTAGGTCATGAGGGTAAAACCCTCAAAAATGGGATTAAGTACCCTTATAAAAGAGACTCTAGGGGTGTCTGGGTAGCTCAGTCAGTTACATGTCCTACTCTTTCAGCTCACGTTGTGACCTCATGGTTCAGGAGTTTGAGCTCCACATTGGGCTGTTCTGACAGCACAGAGTCTGCTTGGGATTCTCTCTCTCCCTTTCAATCTCTGCCCCTCCCTCCACACTCTTTGAAAAATAAACATTTTTAAAAATAAACAAATAATCCATGAGCATGGAATGTTTTTCCATTTCTTTGTGTCTTCTTCAATTTCCTTCATAAGTTTTCTATAGTTTTCATCATACAGATCTCTTATATCTTTAGTTAGGTTTATTCCTAGGTATTTTATGGTTTTTTTGTGCAATTGTGAATGGGACCAGTTTCTTGATTTCTCTTTCTGTTGCTTCATTGTTGGTGTATAAAAATGCAACCAATTTCTGTACGTTGATTTTGTACCCTGCAACTTTGCTGAATTCTTGGATCAGTTCTTTTAAATGCTGAGAACAAACTGAGGACTGATGGGGGTGGGGAGGAGGGGAAGGGGGGGGTGATGGGCATGGAGGAGGGCACTTGTGGGGATGAGCACTGGGTGTTATATGGAAACCAACTGGACAATAAACTATTAAAAAAAAGAAAAATAAAGAAAAATAAAAACAATTAAGTAAATGAGACTCCAAAGGTCTCCCTTGTCCCTTCTAACACATAAAGTTACAATGAGAAGACAGCCGTCTATCAACCAGAAGTGGCCCTCAACAGACATGGAATCTGCCAGCACCTTGATCTCATACCTCCTAGGGTGCTGAACTGTGGGAAATAAATTTCTGCTGTTTATAAAACAGCATCCTTAACAACTTTTACTAATATTTCAGCCTAAATTATCTATGTGCTGGAGTTATGATTTATATTGATACAGTAAATTGTAGCAATTACAAATCAGACTAATTTCCTTTTAGCAGTTTCCTTACTCTCAACAGAGGTAAACTGAAACACGTTTTCAGAAACGGTTGTATCTGGCTAGCATTGCAAATAACATATAGAGCAGAGGTTGTAGGAATGGGTGTTTGATACAGAACTACCTGTTCCCTGAGTCATTTTGAGAAGGGACAAGCTCAACCAAACCTATCTTTCCCTTAAGATTGTATTGCAAATGTAGGCTTCTTCATCATAGATGGATGACCTGCTATATGCTCTACTCTTTTCTAATTTGTTCATTATCTACTAATCCCAGAAGATAACTGACAGTCTTGGATCCATTTCTTTTCCATACTGAAGCCTTAGTATTTATTATATGTATACACCTAAGAAAATGACAACTGTCTTCTTTTAGGTGAATGGGTTTTTCCCATAATTTTTCCATTTTTGACAAGATTATTTACATCTTTCGCTTTGAACAGTATGAAACTACACAGTATTTTCTCCACTTTTCACATTCTATACACACGTGAGATTCCAAGCAATTAATTCTGTGATTTAACTAACTGAAGGTGGGTCATGAATGTCTTCAACTTGTCAACATACACAGTAGCTGACTCTAGTCACCAGATGTATTATTTTCAGGACTGTGAACAAAACTGAAGTCATAATTACTTCAGCAAAATATTCTGATTTTCATACATTCAGTAAGTATTTTTTGAATGCCTATTCTACACAAGACTTTATGCAAAGTGATAATCCCATTACTGTATCTGTATGTGTGCTGACAGAGTAATTATTGGCTTTTTATTTCTTACAAAAGAGTTCCGAGAACGATTTGTCATCATTATGAGCTACAAAAGCATAGATAGGGAGGTAGTCATGGAACCTACTGTTCTTGTTAAAATTGCAGGTGAGTCTTTGACCTTATGCACTTATAGTCACTGAGTAGATAATATTTGCTTTGAGTAGCAGGCAGTTGTACTTTATCATCCTCTGTCTTTTTCTGCCTGAACGCTAAACCTTTAAGTAAACACCAGTGGTAAGAAATACTGGCCCATGTTCCACACTCCTAGCTAGCTATATCAGAATCTCTAAGGGTGGGACCTAAGCATCAGCCCCGTGAATCCACTGTGTGGCAGGGACTGGGCATCACAGTGTTAGATGAAGAGACACTTTATGCTCATAAGCAATGGAGTATTAGCATGTTCTTAAATAAAGATGAATATAAAATTAAGAGGGGTATGAGTCACTATTTTGTATTTGTCTAATAAAATTTGTTATTTTTATTTTTTTAAAAAAAAGGAAAGAAATACT
>NW_027531883.1:165719-167463 GCF_008692635.1 Crocuta crocuta
ATACTGGCCTATGTTGATAATGTAGTATGGTGGGGTGAACTGAGGTTCCTCTGCCTCTCTTAGACACACTAGATTTAGGGATCAAAGTAAAGCAATCTGGGCATGATGCCCTTTTTAATAGTTAATCCAAGAAAGCTTCAATACACCAGGTCAGGGGAAGGGGAGGAACTCTCTTAATATAAGAAGATACTATTTAGTTAAAAATCAGGTCAAAATACATAAGGAAGATGAATTTCTTTTGTGACGCAGTTGGGAATATATGAAAGGAAACTGTCTCCTACAAGTTGAGATATGAATCATTTCAGACACATTTTAAGGAAAAGGAAACAGAGTGGAAGCCTTTTACCATTCCAAATTCCAAACTCCTTGGGATCAAAGGAAACTCTCACCACTACCTTTCTGAACAGAACAAGCAGTGACTGGGCAGACCAAATGTTGTTTACATCCATTAAAACCAAGGTGCTACATTTCCAAGTCTTAAGGGTCAAGCTGACTTCCTTAAGCAGAAGGGATAGCGTGGAAAATGGAGACAAGTCAAAACACAGAAAGCCAATTGGTGAGTAAGAGAAGATGGCAAAGGAGATAGAGTGAGCCAGTTAGGAGCATCAAGAAGGATCTGGTATATGCTCAAGGTGGCCTAAGGAGTATCCCTGGAAAACCCTGTCCTTTGGTTCCCATCCTCCACCCATGGCTCACAATGAACCAGGCAGCGTGGTGTGTGTGTGTGTGTGTGTGTGTGTGTGTGTGTGTGTGTGCGCGCGCGCGCGCAGTACAAGGGGGTGCTGCCAGAGTGCTGTGTTCTTTCCTCACCTGTAGCTCTCCCCAATCTACTTTGTGTTGGAACCATCATTGGATTCAGTTGTGACCTTCTTAGGACTTCATTTGGGTAAGCATATATTGTGATGGGAAAGGCAGGCCAGACAGTACTGGAAGGAGGTAAAGAGCCATCTTTCTACCCTTCAAGCCCCCTTCCTTTGTGGTCTGCTGAGCACCCACACTGTGATTTGCAGGAAGCAGACCAAACACTCCATGCTAACCCAAATCATTTATTTTAAATAATCAGCCTACACACTGTTCAAGATGATAATCAATTTTAGTTTCATAACAATAAAGAGTCTAAAGAGATGGCCATCTGTTACCAACATTTTCTGAAAAATACTATGCTCATTTTAGGTATCTAGAAAAACATCAGTGAGTTAAATATGAGCAAACCAAAAACTGTAAGGGACAAGCTCCTTCCCAAATTCTGGTAGCATGCATTCCTCCCCGCCCCACACTACTAGAAGCTGGGTAAGCATATCAAACACAAGAATGTGAATGTGAGTGAACGAGGGAAAAATATATATAATCATAATCAGTGACATATCAGTGGAAAAAGGCCTTCTCTATATTTGAACTACAGCACATATTCTTTACATCAATAGTGTTCAATCTTGACTGCCCATTAGAATCACTGAGAAAGCAGTTAAAAATCTGGATGCTAAGGCCACAGTCGACCTCATTAAATCTGAATCACTGAGGGTTGAATCCAGTCAGCCATAGTTTTATAAACTCCCCACGTGATTCCAATGTGCAGCCCAGTTCGAGAATCAGGGCTTTACACAAGAGTTTGCAACCTTGTTGAGAACTATCCCTTCAATAAAGTAATTTATGTCTCTATAATGGACACAGATCTGACGTAATGTAGACCTCCAAAGATGCAAACGCGTGATCACATATAAATTTGTGGCAGGCTTGATACTCT
>NW_027531883.1:167497-179973 GCF_008692635.1 Crocuta crocuta
AGGCTTGATACTCTTCTAAATTAGATCTTTTAATATGGGCTGTGGTTCTAAGAGCAAATGTTCTTTATCTGCAAACTGCTCTCGCAGGGCTAGGGGTTCTGATATGATGCATTCCTCCCATGGTGCATATCAGCATATACAGTAAAAGCCCACAGAGGCAGGCTTCATTAGCAGGAGGCCAGTGGAGTCAGGGGGGAAAAATCAATGTGGCCCACTTACTGCCAGCATTGGGAAGCATTTGATATTTAATATTCGCTAGAGTGCAATGCTGAAATGCCATTTTCTATTGATTTGCATTCCATGGAAAGGTGGCAGGGAGGCACAGCTGTCCTGTAAAAGCTCTCATAAACCTGTCAATGTGGTTTTCATGCCATTGTGGTATTTAGTGTTTTCACTAGTTGCAGTCATTTTATATTCCCAGATTCTGATGGGGCAACATATGCCACTTAGGACTAGGCTAGAAAGTTAGAGTTCAGTCCTATTCTTCAAGAATCTGGGTATTTCTCTTATAAAATCTTTATTTTCCAAATCCATACACTGCTGAAATCTGCATAATTCTGGCTGAGACACTGAATTATCCTAGGTGCTCATTCTGCTAGAATTCTTCGCTCTTCCTCTCCCTTTTTTCTTTATTTCTTACTTATTTCCTTAAGTTATTGTTAAGAAGTAAAGAAAGGAATAGGGAAGATAAAATAGTATAGTTCTTATTGACAACTCTCTTCAACAGTTACCACATAAAACTTGGTTTGGTACAAAGAACACTCATCAGTTAAAATTTAAATGGTGCTTTAAACCTCTAGAATTTATATGAACTCCCTCCCCCCATCCTTACACTAGTTAGTTTCAAGGAGTACAGGTTTTATTTTAAACTTACTTCTCATGATATGACTCAGCGTTTTAATAGATTACTTTATCCATTCTGTTTGAAAAACCATCTTTACATAAAAATGCATACAGCTGGGGCTATTCTCAAAATGAAAATGAAAAGGTATTTTTCTGTGGGAACATTTGCTTTTTGATTTGTAAAAGGCTAAAGATGTTACAGTTGGGTTAGAACTCCAAAATATAAGTGACTTTTAATCAGTGCTAAAGAGATTTAGGTCAAAACATAGTAAATGTTCTCCAAGTCCATGTTCAGGGACCCAAAGAATAAGCTCTTACAAGTTATACAAGGTGGGTTGATTCAATTTCTTACTTGGAATTACTCACTGAGTATCTGGTATTTTTCAAAAACTGACCTGGGCATGAGGATACAATATGTATCTGGGACATTTTCAAGATAGAGAGGAAGACAAACATTTAAACAAATCCACTCAATTTGGAATGCAATGGCTGTATGAGGACGCTCATGGTAATGCTTTCTGAGATTCCAGCAACATTTTCTCTGGGAAAATGTTATAGTTGAATTGATTTAAAAATCTAAAGGAGTTCGCAGGAAACAAAGAAACGAAGGAGTTATAGGGAGAGGATGAAGCATGTGCAACTACAGGTAATGGAAGGGGCTTGACTAGGACTTGACTCTCTCAGAGTGAAAGTTGTGTAGTTGCAGGCAGCTGGGCCCAAATGGCAGCCAGGGCCTCAGAAATTAGGCTTGAGGGACTGAACTTCATTCATTTGGGAAATCGCTGCAGTTCTTCCACTTAGAAAGATAAATCTGATATCATAAGAGAGCTGGAATGTCCCAAGGGGGACAGATAATTCAGGAGGCGAAGGCAACAGCCCAAGTGAGGGCCTAAACAAAGCAATGGTTTCCAGTGTAGCGAGAATGTGACAGAGTGAACAAATTTAGTAAACTGAGCTCCACCTTGGAGCTGAGTTGCCAGGTTCTGATTTTGAACCTCCTGCCCCCTGACCAGTTTTAGGAATCTCTCTCTCTCTCTCTCTGGGCCTCGAATCTGTCCTTTGCAAAACAAGAAGCCTCTATCATCCCAGGTGATCTCCACGGTCCCATCAAGTTCACAAACACTATGGTTCTTATGACTAGGCTACAGGGATCCCAACAGGATATGTAGACACTCACTGACAAGAGTAGAAGGAGAGGCTTAAAGTAGCCTGGGAAGTTGTAGGATCATTTATTCTCCATTAACTGCAGCAAGCAGGGCTTCTGACATATGCATGGTTGTCAAGGTTCCCCTTTCCTCAGACTTGCCCCACCCCAAAGATGCTGGTGGCTAACACTGGGCCAGTGCATCTCAGCTCATTGATTCTCCACAAAGCCCTTCTCCAGCTACTCCATCTTTATTAGTCTTTGCCCACTGAACTTCAACCAACTTCAAAATGCTCACGTTGTAGTAAACATGTGTCACCTCCCAGCACCCACTCTGCCCTTTAATTTGGAGGAATCTGCCCTAATGGGAGTCTTTTTGAAAGACAAGGTCCAAACTCCCACTGAAAAGCCCAAAAAATGAGGCTCTCCCTTTCTCTGCCACTGGCAAACAACCAAACACAACTTAATTTTGTGCTCAGGGAATCTGAATTTTGAGACAGTGTCATAAAGGTGAAGAAATGAACAATTAGATGTAGAGCTCTGGAAGCATCTGGCACAAAGGGATGAGTTCAGCAGCAGGGGGAAAAGCTAATATTCTTTTGTTCTTATATGAGCATCCTTGTGTTCACAGTTTCTGAGCCTAGTTCTCCAGACATCCCTTCAGTTCTGTGAGCTGTCAGATAGGCTTGCTGTCCATTAACTTTCCACTTAAGTAAGCCAAAGTCAGATTCGGTTTGCAACACAAAACCCTGACAAATATGCATCAGCTTTTAACTACATTCTTTGCAGACTCTTTGGGTCTTGAATCAGTAATGAGCAATATAATGCCAGAAACTATATATTTAAGGCCAATTTCATCATAGTGCTCAAAACAGTGTAGAATATATAAGAGGTTATCAATTGATATTTGTTAGCACATAGGTTTCTTACTGTTGTCAATTGATGTATGGAGTGAGGAGTTTCCATTTCTGTAGATCTACAAAAACAAAAATTTCAGATTAATTTCATTTAAGTACTAGTCCTATGGGACCTTAAGAGTACTGGAAGAAAAATGTAAAAATTATTATTTTATTTTTATAATTTGATGGACTGCATTAATAATGTAGTTACAGCTTGTCCTCCTCTAAAAACAGAGCCACATTTTAAAACTGAATGTTGATCAGAAAGCCTTGATCTAGAAATGGGTATTCTATAAGCTTCAAGTTAAAATGCAACCACTCTATAGGACGGCTTCCAACTTTTCTACGACCTCAAAGTAGCAAAGCATTGTCAGGGAGACAATGACACCTAAAAATAGTTTCAAATATCTAAACGCACTCAGGGTAGCCTTTAAATGCTAGCCGTGGCTAAGTTTTTCATCTTTGTATAAAATATCCAGGTAGAAATTATCCCTTTCTGGAGAAGGTTATTTTCTTATTTTTGCTACCTTTCTGTTCAGAATGCTTCAGATAATTCTATCCATGCCAGTAAAGTTTTATCTATATATTGACATAATCCTTATTCTCTCAATAAAATGGAATTTTTATCCTTGATAAATATCCTTTGAAATAAATGAAAGAAATTACATATAAAAATACCTACCCTGGCCTTACTCTGGACATTTCTGAAGGGTTTTCCCAATGGCCAAGCTACCTGCGGGAAGAGTTGGAGTCTCCACTAAGACTGCACTAAAGCCTGACTTTTCCCTCCCTTCCCCAGGTTACTGATCCCAAGGGTAACTCTTAATAAACATCCTGCCAGATGTTTACTTACTAAACCCCATGCCAGATTCTGCTACCTGGGGAACCCAGTCCATGACCTTTGTCCAAAATCACCAAGAGAGTAAATGGCAGAGCTAGGATTTAAAATTCCCATCTGTTGACTACAAGGTCTGTTTGAAAAATCTTTATACCAAACTATGACCAATTCAAGATAATGCTTCAATCAAATACATCCAAGCTGATTCCATGATCTGAGAACTATCCAAAAAGCCTGTTTCTAAGAGACAAATAAATGTTGGCAGTTGATGCTTATCAATCATCTAGGATGATGAAGAGACTGCCATTCAATCAATTACAGGACTGACTAGGCTTTCTTAGATCTCAGAACAAGTGGCTTGAATCTTCCACAGAACGTAATTGATAGTTCTGCAACCGGCAGGCTCTTCTCAGACAATGAGTTCCCTTTTCAGCCTAGCAGGCTCTCTTATCCATCAGTGGCTACTCCATGGAGTCCCCCACTCCTCTCCCCTGTGTTACTGTTTTGCCACTTCCTTATCCTAAATGATGCTTAGTTTTCTTCTTAGCATTTAAAATCATCCATCATGACTTTATTCATTTCCTTATTTTTCTTCCTTCTCCCACACTGGACTATAGCTCTGTAAGGAATAACAGATTTATGTCTGTATCTCCAGCATGTAAAGGAATGCCTGCTATATATTACACCCTAACTAGCATTTGGTGAATAAGTGATTGAATGAATGGTCACATCTTCTTTGCAGAGTTCCCCGGGCCAAATAGTTTTCCCCTAAAAATTCCAAAGATTTTAGTGTAGAACTGGATTATAAGTTCTGTCTCATTATATAAAACCATCATATGTTTACTTAAACATCCCCTCATTAACTCTTCTCCAGTCTTTTCAACAGCTTAAAGCTATATTTTTGGAACTTTCCTTCAGGATCAGCCTCAGAATTTCACTAACCACTCACCTCTGCAGTATACCTATTTCCTCCATTCCATACCTTCGTCTTCCATGATTTGCCTTCTAACTTTTGGTGAAAAAGGTCTTCCAGTAGCTTTCCTTATCCATTAGAGAGTGACTATTCACATTCTAAAATGTCATTATTCTATTCTCATTTTTGATAATGTGGTTGGGTATACTATTTTAGGGCAGAAATAATTTGTCCTTAAAAATGTGGAGCACTGAGGTGCTCAGTTGGTTAAGTGGCTGACTTCGGCTCAGGTCACGCTCTCATGATTCATGGGTTCGAGCCCCGTATCAGCCTCTGTGCTGACAGCTCAGAGCCGGGAGCCTGTTTCAGATTCTGTCTCCCTCTCTCTCTGCCCCTCCCCTGCTCATGCTCTCTCTCTGTCCCTCTCTCTCAAAAATAAATAAAACATTTAAAAAAAATGTTACAGCTATTCCTTCATAATCGTCTAGGTTCCAGTGTGGCCACTAAGGTGTCCAGTGCCACTCTGATCTGAGCAATCCCTCCTCCCTGTTATATTTCCAGATTTTCTCTTTGCCATTGGTGTTTTATAATTGGGTGTTTGTTTGCTTGCTTTTAATTTTGCTGTCACTGAGCGGGCCTTTCAATTCAAGGAATTCATGTCCTTTACTTCTGCAAAGTTTTCTTGGAGAATTTTTTTTTTTAACTTCCTGGCATCTTTTCAAATTTTCCTCTCCATTTCTTTCTTTCTGAAACTCTTGTTCAGATTTTAGTCATCTCAGATTTATCTCCTAATTTTCTTGATTTTCTTTATCTTATTTTGCAATTCTTCATCTTTTTCTTCTGTTTTGTGAAATACTGCCTTGGTATTATCTTCTAACCATTTTACTGACAGTCTGATTCCATTTCCAAGATATTTTTCTTAGCCTCTAAAGCTGCTTTTTAAAAAATTGCAATGGCACAGCACCTGGGTGCCTCAGTTGGTTAAGTCTGACTTCAGCTCAGGTCATGATCTCATGGTTCATGGGTTTGAGCCCCGAATCAGGCCCTGTGCTGACAACTCAGAGCCAGGAGCCTGCTTTGGACTCTATGTTTCCCTTTCTCTCTGCCCCTCTCCTTCTCATTCTCTGTCTCTCTCTGTCTCTCAGAAATAAGCAAACATTTAAAAAATTAAATAAAAATTGCAATGACATTCATCATATTTTTAATGGATTTACATTTTTCCTTATTTTTCTAAAATGTGTTATTATTTTCTTTCCCCTGAATTGTTTTCAACAAGTTTCTTCTCTCTCTCTCCCCCTTCTCCTTCTCTGCTCCCAACCCCCTACTTTTCTTGCTAGAGGCTTTCCCAAGTATCAAAATCCTTATTTGTCCATTCATATTTAGAAGTGTGATATAAATATGCTGATTACATACACTTTGTGTATGAATGGGCTTAAAAAATACTGGTTTTCACAAATCCACAAATCAGTAAGTAAGGATTCCAGTAATTTCATCAAGGGCTGTATGAATGGCGATCATTTTTGGCCTTTGCTCCTGGGCCAGTTAGGAACCATTTTATGTCAGATTACATACAGAAGGGAGCTGTGGGTTCTCATCATTCTATAACAGACCTCACTTAATTTGTTTTCACTATGACATCTCATTCCTGTCCTCAGTTGTGCCCGGTGTGTTCAAATCCATATCCTCTCTGGTTCAACTTCTCGCAAGAGAGAGTACATCTTAGGTGTAGATTCAGGGATCTACGTAATCTTAGGGGTGAGGAAGTTTGTACACTCTGTTGGCTAGGGCAAGGGATTTGACAGTGTTGAATTCTAAGTGAGTTCTGTGCTCCTAAGACACAGCAATAAGTAAAGGGCTCTTCCCCACCATTTTGTGTTCTGGACAAGAGCTTATTGAAAAGAACCACCCTTCTCCATATGACTTAGGTAAGAGTCACGAATGCTCCCCTTGTTTACCTGTGACAAGGCCAGATACACACCCTCCAAATTTCCATTACTTGTCTCATAAAAAATTAGCAGAACTGCTTGCCCACCTCCACTGCTCTCCCCCATTATTGAGAACAAAATGCTTGTTAACCAAATGTTAAGATTCTCTCCTTCCCCCAAGTCCCTGCACTTTGACCTATTCTCAGCCTGAGCTAGCATACAGCCCCTCATTAACAGCCCCCCCATGAGAATAGGGTGGACTTAGCATAAAACATGCCCTGATCTCTATCTCCTAGCCACCTTTTTTATCCCTCTTAGCCATACCCAATTTGTTTACTCCTCTCTATAAAATAACAACTCCTTGTGCCTAATTCTTGACATTCTTGCTGATTTTATGGTCAGTCAGAACATTCTCTTTCACAAAAACCTTTGCAACAGTCTTTTTGAACGAAACATTTCCTCACTAAGANTTGTTTTTTTTTTTTAATTTGACAGATTTAAGGTCAAGTTGTCCCTTGTACAAACATACAACGAATTTTATCTTATATTAAATTTACCTGCTGAGCAAAACTTGCAAAGTTCTGTCTCCTTTGGTTGAAACTTTCCAGAGATTTGTTGTTGAAATCATTTTGTTTCATGTTAGCTTTCCTCTTGCAGACCTGGCTTTCAGTTCTTCTAGTCAGTTTGATTTCCATGGGTACAAGTATTTGTCATGTTCACGATTGTATTTGAATAATATTTTTATGGTATTTGGGCAATTTCCTGCACTGTGAAGCTTATGCATCTCACAAACATAAAAAGCAGAATGTCATATTCCAAACCTCCCTTTCAGCAAGGGATAGCCTTGTGACCAGGCACACTATGGACAAATGTGATTCAAAACTCAACAGTGTGAGGAATTGGGACCAGTCCGGAGCTTCCATTCTATCAGCCTTTCCTGGCACAAGAGGCAACAAGCTTTCAGAAGAGGAATGACATGCTGTCACAGAAATGGCACTGGTGCTGGGAAGCGGCTGTCAAGTCAGGTTCCCAGTCATTATTGCTGGTGGCAGTTGCTCTCACAGCTGCAGCAACACTTTTCCAATTAGGACAATCATGTTTCTGGGTTTGGAATGCTAGCCTCTAGACTTTCTTGAGGCCTCCTAAGACTCTGTAAGCTACGCAACATTCTTTAATAAATCACTTTCACTTACGTCAGCCACAATGAATTCATCGTGCAGAGGTGGTTACTTCTGTTACATCCTCAGTAACACATCTAGTTTTTACCAAGCATCAGATAAACATTTTTATACAGAATGATGAATTATGATTAAGTCTAATTACTGTTAGAGAGATGGCTTCTTTGCTTGAGTAGATCAACACAGGCTTGGTGTGCAGCTTATAATCTAATAATTGCTTCTTTCCTCTTTGCTAAAAGGTAAAGGACAGAAGAGTAGCATGCTTTCACTTAGCATGGTGGGTAGTACTCCATCAATTTGTTTCAAATCCATGTCAACTCTCTCTTCCTCTCAGTCCACAAGGACCTTAACTTCCTCAAAACTTCTACAGGACATTCAATTAATCCACTATATCAATAAGTTGGGCTGACAAGTACTAATGTGAAGGACGTAACAGGAATCATATATGTTTAGAAAGACTCCTAGCTTTGGCTTCCAAGGTGGGTGACTGGGAGAATATGGTATACTGCATTATTAGCATATATTCACCATGTTTCCCTGCACCTTATCTTGTGCTCCACAGAAAAATATACATCTCTATACCACATATTTAAGCTTGGCCATAGGATTTGTTTTGGCCATCTGACTTGTAAGTAGAAGTCAACTGGGTCACGGTTGAGGAGAAGAGTTCATGGCCAGAATGCACCTTGCTATTCATTTCTTTTTTATGTGCCAGGAGACTAGGAATATCTTAGAGCTATAATCAGCCTGGATCCTGGAATAAAGTCACATCTGGCCCATGATAGATATGTAAACTGAATGAAAAATAAATCATTATTGTGGCATGCTGCTGATATTTTTTTGCTGCAAGTTACCATAGCAAAATTGAGCCCAAGTTGACTTATATAAAACTACTTTACAGCTTTGCTTTTATAATCAAACAGTTAGCTTTCATCTGTTGGCAGTATGCGGGCTTTTAAAGTGACAGACCTATAGAAAACTACAATATAGATATGAGAAACCTTTGCTCAATTTTTATTTGTGTTGAACTTTCTCGACAACCTTACCTAGTTGTGCTATGGGAAAATCCTAATAAGGATTCTTTTGGTCCTGAATGCTTTCTTCAGCCTGGTTTAATGAACACATTTATGACTCTCATCTTTATAGGAAATGTCTGGATCTTCTTAAGTACACAGAGACTCATATAACCAGTCCAGTGTAGACAGTACTCAAAGCAAATATGGAATTAGCTCACCCCAATAACTTTAAAATATGGAAAAGAAGATACTTTTCTGAGAACTTAAGCATAAAACCAGTGAAAGAAAGGTTATTTGAAGATATAGAAAGCAAATTTGAGGAAAGAGGAACATCTCCATTTCAATAAGATGATTATCTACCTGAGTAAATGTGCGTCTGAAAAATGCTACTGATGAGAATGGAGTTTACTCAGTTGACAAAGTGTAGGAAAAGGAGGATGGGTTTTGTAAAAAGCCACTGATCAGTAGCTATCCCAGTATTCTGCAGTGAGAAGATGGCTCTCATGGCAAGCATATTCCTACTTCAAGGCATGAAAGTTGTAGGTAAACTAAGCCTGACACTGTAATTTAATTGTATTTTCCAATTTCATGTCAAGCAAGCAGACTGCTGGTTATAATTTTGCTTTCTGTGTACAGATAATGCTCGAGGCATTTCTACTTCATATGTTCAAGTTCATGTGCAAATAATGTCTCGTCAAGTCAGAAATTGGTATTCAGGTTTACACATCAATTTCTACAAAAATGGTGTAGTGGATATTCTCGAATTGATCCTCCAGACATACTTACTCCATTCATTTCTCAATTTTCCTCTTTGTTCCAGAAGACTGATTTTATAGACTGCATTACCTGGAACCCTTGCTATTTGTCTTTCATTTGCACATTTGACCCAAGTGTGGTACAAAGAGAAAAGCAAAAAGCAAAAGGAGGGGTGGAAATTCTGGAATGATGGTGTAAGGATTACCACAAACCCATAAAAACAAAAGTGCTCTGGCCAAAATTGTCAAAACCAACCTTCTCAGAGCCATGAAAATTAAACGGAGTCCTATAGTAACCAGGGGAACATTTATTCAAAGGAAACTGTTGAATGTGGGAAAGGACAGTGAGCTTTGTGAAGATGGAACTTTCCCTATTCTCATCCCCCTCTCCATCCCTCCATGGTAACACTGACAACCATCAGCTTCAAGGACCTTGATACCTATGAAAACCAGCAGCCTAACAGACACCTCAAGAAGTAGAAAAGGTTTGCAGTTCTGCATGAAGCCCCCTCTCCAGAGAAGTGCTACTGTTTTATCTCTCTGGCAGCTCCGTGGGAAAGGCCCATGTGCAAGGTTTCTGCCAGTCTGATCATCTTAGAATGTACTTGGTGGGAAAAGCCCTAACACATGTGTATAAAAAAAAGTTAGTGGCAGTTGGTTCATACTGCTGCTGCCTAAAATGGCAATACCAGGGGTGCCTGGGTGGCTCAATGGGTTAAGCGTCCAGTTTTGGTTCAAGTCATGATCTCTCGGTTTGTGAGTTCAAGCCCCGTGTCAAGCTCTGTGCTGACAGCTCAGAGCCTGGAGCTTACTTTGGATTCTTTGTCTCCCTCTCTCTCTGCCCCTTCCCTGCTTCTGCTCTGTCTCTCTCTCTGTCTCTCTCTCTCAAAAATAAATAAACATTATTTAAAAATTAAAAAAAAAAAAAGAAAAGTGCAATACCAGTTGGGCAAACAAGAGAATGACCAAAAACTAAAAAGGAAGATCTGGGGAACGAGATACTCATAAGGAGCTTTGAAAAGGGGCTTTGAAAAGCTCTGACATAATTGTGGGCATTTAGAGAACCACATGCATGTACAGGGCTATGCACGTGCCCAGGAAAGACCTGTGAAGGCCCTAATCTCTCACCTCATAAAAACTGTGTTGAGCCTGATCCAAACAAATATATTTATGGTTTTCATCTTCTTAACAGCAAATCTTGGGATCACCTTGAGCAACCACAGGAAGCTTCCAAGCATGTATTAAAGGATGTTCTCTAATGACGACAATGTTTATGGCAAGACGACCTTTATTTTTCTCACTGCATTTCTTTGTGAGGACCATTTCCACCAGGACAAGGTATGGAAAGAACAGTGTCGTGGCTTGTTGAAGAAAGTAATCAGGCCTGAGTTGGCTTTTACAGGACCATGGCGGGCAAAGCAGCACAAGAAGGAGGCTGACACCTAGAGGAAAGTGAAAGTTCAAGAAAGAACAAAGGTTGCCCTAAGCGCTCCTACGAGGCTATTGGATTCCAGCAACATCCAGCTAGGGATTTCCTAGTGTGAAAGCTTAGGAGAAAAAAAATGATGGTCTTGGAGAGAGAAAGAGAAGGGCTTTTGCATTCTTCTTTAAGAATGATGAGGGAAATTGTTTCTTCTGACAGGATAGAGCCCAGTTACAGGAAGTTTTATTTTCTCTTGGGGACAGTCTTTTTAACAGATTTTTTTTTCCATCTTTATGTCACAGGAGAGAGAAAACTAGAATTCTTGAGGCAGAAAAAATGTATGATAGTAACATGGAAAGTCCTAGCCCTGCTGGGGTTGCAGAAATGTGAACTGAATCGGTTGATTGCAATTCTGGGCTTATCAGTATGGCTTGTGGCTCTCAGGTGGAGAGCCACTGTTCAAATGAGGCCTGTAACTTGTTACAATGACCAAGCATCTGTATCATTACTGGGTGCTGAGGGAAAAAGGAAACAACTGAGAACTCCTACTCCAATCACCTCTAGTGGAATAAAAAAGATGAATATTTTGACTGTGGAAGAATTAAAGGTACTGACAGCAGCTCGAAGAAACATTTCAGAGATGTGTGAACACAAAATAAATTTGAAAACTGGGAACAATAATAGTAAGAGCCAACACTGAACTGTTATTTATTATTACCAGGAACTGTTCTAAGTGTGAATGTCATATATGTATTAGCTCAGTGAATTCCTACAACAATCCTCCAAGACAAATACAGTTCTATTTTATAAAGAAGCCATGTGAGACAATGAGAATTTACATGGCTTTTCTAATTACTTAGCATGGAAACCTGGCCCCAGAACCCACACTCTGAACCTTAGATCATAATTACATAGAAGACTTTACATTTAATAGAATTCAGTTATAAATCCTCACTTTCATCAATATCTGAGCATAAACTTGAAGTTAGATTAAGTGGTAGGCAATGCTAATTAAAAGATTTTTTAAAGTTATATAAGTGCATACAAACATACACCCCATAAAATATATCTCTATTACTAAGAAGTATTATTTAATTACATTCACATAATAAGGCTTGGAAAAGTCATTGATAAATACAAACCATGAGTAACCTGAATATAATATCCTCTACTTAAATAAACGTATCAGAGAAAGCAACATTACCCTAAAGTCCTCTAAATGTTGAAAATGTAATTATAAGCAAATGACAAATAATTCAAATGTAAAAGGAACAGACATAGTGGTATGCACATCTGTTGAACAGACAAGGATTTATCAAAAGAATTTCCTTGAAGTAGGAATGTATAAAGGAGAAAATAATCAAAACACTCTAGTGTACCACCAAAGTAAAACTATTAACACTGAATATATTTCCTTCCTGTCTCTGTAGAATTTTTTTTACAAAAATATGGTTGTACAGCATAAGCACAATTTTGTATACTGATTTTATTTTTTACCTGACATTTTATCAGAAGTGTTTTCCATATTTTAAATATTCTTTA
>NW_027531883.1:180676-181831 GCF_008692635.1 Crocuta crocuta
TCAGAAGTCTTTTCCATATTTTAAATTTTCTTTAGAAATATCCTTAAATGACTTGTTAATATTTAAGCAATCAAGGTGTGCCTTATTTTATTTACCAATACTCTCCATTTTTACCTTATTAGGTTTTTATCTTTTTTATTAGTACAAATAAAATTTCAACTAACTTCATGCATAAGTACACTTTTCAATATATTTTTAAATGTTTATTTTTGACAGAGAGCACAAGCTGGAGAGGGCCAGAGCAAAAAGGAGACAGAGAATCAGAAGCAGGTTCTGTGCTGACAGCAGAGAGCCTGATGTGGGGCTTGAACTCACAGTATCATGACCTGAGCAGAAGTCTGATGGTTACCTGAGCCACCAAGGTGCCCTCACTTTTCAATATTTAAATTATATTTTATACAGAAACATTCCTAGAAATATAGCTATTAAATGAAGTATAATAGTATTTTTAAGGTACCTGGTATATGTTGTCAAACTGCTTTCCAAATGGATTACACTACATTGCTTTACTATTTTCATTCTATCAAAACTACTAGATCCCTTATTTATGCCATCCCTTATTCATAAAAGTGCCATTTACATTACACTCATACAGAGGAGCTTGTCCTAATTTTAATATGTTAGTTGTAATTATAAAAGCTGTTGTATTTCTCTCCATCTCTGTCTCTCTTTCTCACCAACTCACTGGAAAAGCTGGTCAGTTCAGTAAATATTAACATACATTTGGGGATCAAATAAACTTGAATTCGTGTCTTTATTTTGCCACCAAGAAGTTGTGTTAACTTAGGCAAATTACTTATCCCCTTTGAGCCTCAAATTCCTCAAATACAAAACAAGGCTATAAATAGTTATCTCATAGGATTATGGTAAGAAATCTATCAAAGGTTTCAACAAACTTGAGTAAGCTTTAGTTATAGTAATAGTAGGGGAACTATTTAAGGAAAAAAATCAACAAATAAAATTGAATCATTTGGGTATATACTTGTGGATAGTTAGATCCACACAACAGTGATATTCAAAATATTTAACAACTGGCATGTCTTCAGCTCTGACCAATCTGAATGAATGCCTGAATCAATAAAGGCAGATTTTTTAATATTTTTAATGTTTGTTTATTTTTTGAGAGAGAGAGAGAGAGCGCGCGCGCACGCAAGC
>NW_027531883.1:181875-182858 GCF_008692635.1 Crocuta crocuta
ACACAGAATCAGAAGCAGGCTCCAACCTCCACTTTTCAATATATTTTCAATATATTTCAATATATTTCAATATATTTTCAATATATTTCAATATATTTCAATATATTTTTCAATATATTTCAATATATATTTCAATATATATTTTATGCTGAGGAATCAGCATAAAGCCTGACATGGGGCTTAAACTCATGAGCTGTGAGATCATGACCTGAGCTGAAGTCAGATGCTTAACTGACTGAGACACTCAGGCGCCTCAAGAACAGTTTTTCAAAAAGGGAGTACAATAGAAATGATGAAAACAAAATCATCCAAAATGCTTAATCACAAAATCACAAAAAGCAGAAAAAGAGTATGAGACAAAAATAGGAACAAAGAACAAGTGCAACAAATAGGAAGCATTAACAAATAAGGTAGATATTAATCCAACTATATCAATAATCACTTTTAGTATCAATGGTCTAAATGCACCAATTAAAGGACAGAGATGTCAGAGTGGATCAAAAAACAACACTCAGTTACAGGTTGTCTATAACAAACCTACTTGAATATAAAACCACATATAAATTAAAAGGAAATGGAGAAAATATACCATACTAACACTAATAAAAAGTATTAATAGCTAATCAGGAGTAGCTGTATTGATTTCAGATAGAGTAGACTTCAAAGCAAGGAAGCTTATAAGGGATAAAGAAGAGCATTGCGTAATGATACAGGAGTCAATTCTCCAAGAAGACGTAGACTTTAAGGTGTATGTGCCTAACAACAGAGCACCTAACAACAGAATTGCCAAAAGAAACAAATGAATCCACTATCACTGTTGGAGAGTTCAATACCTTTCTCAAAAAGGGACATATGCAGGAGGCAGAAAATCAGTAAGGACACAGCCAAACTCAAAAACACCATCAATCAACTGGATATAATGGATGTCTATAGACTACTTCAACAACAGCAGAATTCACCGTCTTCTCAAGCTCACATGGCTT
>NW_027531883.1:183041-193830 GCF_008692635.1 Crocuta crocuta
ACATGCTTAAAACAAAATCATCCAAAATGCTTAATCACAAAATCACAAAAAGCAGAAAAAGAGTATGAGACAAAAATAGGAACAAAGAACAAGTGCAACAAATAGGAAGCATTAACAAATAAGGTAGATATTAATCCAACTATATCAATAATCACTTTTAGTATCAATGGTCTAAATGCACCAATTAAAGGACAGAGATGTCAGAGTGGATCAAAAAACAACACTCAGTTACAGGTTGTCTATAACAAACCTACTTGAATATAAAACCACATATAAATTAAAAGGAAATGGAGAAAATATACCATACTAACACTAATAAAAAGTATTAATAGCTAATCAGGAGTAGCTGTATTGATTTCAGATAGAGTAGACTTCAAAGCAAGGAAGCTTATAAGGGATAAAGAAGAGCATTGCGTAATGATACAGGAGTCAATTCTCCAAGAAGACGTAGACTTTAAGGTGTATGTGCCTAACAACAGAGCACCTAACAACAGAATTGCCAAAAGAAACAAATGAATCCACTATCACTGTTGGAGAGTTCAATACCTTTCTCAAAAAGGGACATATGCAGGAGGCAGAAAATCAGTAAGGACACAGCCAAACTCAAAAACACCATCAATCAACTGGATATAATGGATGTCTATAGACTACTTCAACAACAGCAGAATTCACCGTCTTCTCAAGCTCACATGGCTTATTCACAAAGAGAGACCTCATTCTGAACCATGAAACACACCTTAATTTTTTTTTAAACAGAAAGCTTACAATGTCTGTTTTTAGACCACAATGAAATTAAACTGAAAATTAATAACAAAAAGATAATAGGAAAATCCCAAAATGCATGACGATTAAACAACATGCTTCTAAATAACACATGGCTCAAAGAAGAAATCTCAAGAGAAATTTTTAAATATTTCAAACTAAGTGGAACAAAACCACAACTTAACAAAATTTGTAGGATGCAGGGAAAGCAGTGCTTAAGGAGAAAATTAATAGTACTGAATGTATATTTTTAAAAAGAAGAAAAAATCAGTAAATTAAGTTTCCACCTTGGGAAGCCAGAAAAAGACCAAGAAATTAAATGCAAACTAAGTAGAAAAAAAAGATAGAAGAATTAGAGATGAAACCAAAGATAGTGGAAAACAGGTAATCAATAACACAAATCAACTACATTTTGCTATGAATTTAGAACTACTTTACAAAAAAAAACTAAAAAAAAAATGAATGAATAAATAAATGCCTGTCTAATTTGAAGGGAAGCTGACAAGTATGACACAATGGGACATTTCAGCAGACTATCATCTCTGGAATCATATTAGCCATTTAAAGGAATATGTTCTAAGTATTTTCATAATATCATATTTTGCTCGATTCAAAATGTAAGATTTTCTCAAAATACTGGTGTAATTAGCCCAGGGGTGTTCCACCTGGGCTGATGTATCTTTTTTACCTTGGCTCACACTTTTGTGAAATGNTGGCCTGAGAGCTTCCCTAAGTTTTCTGTATAACATTCAATATATTCTACAGCTCATGTCACTACACTTGCCCATTTCCCTTTAGAACTGAGCTGTGAAGTATGAAGAAACACCTAGAAGGAAACATACACAATAAGCTCTCAGACAGAGGTCATGGCGATGAGTTTTTGAATCTGACAACAGAAGCAAAAGTAACACAAGTGAAAATCAACAGCTGGGACTGTATCAAACTAAAAAGCTCTTGCACAGCAAAGGAAATCACCAATAAAATGGAAAGGCAACCTACAAAATGTGAGAAAATATTCGTAAATCATCTATCTGTAAAGGAGCTAATATCTAAAATGCATAAAGACCCATATAACTCAACAGCCAAAAAACACAAATGATCTGATTTAAAAGTGGGCATATGATAGGAATAGCCTTTTTTCCAAAACAGACATACAGATGGCCAACAGGAACACCAAAGATGCTCTACATCATTAGCCGTGAGGGAAATGTAAATTAAAACCTTAATGGGGTACCAACTTATACCTGTTAGTATAGCTACTACCAAAAAGACTAGAAATAACAAGTATTGACGAGAATGTAGAGAAAAGAGAACCCTCGTATTCTGTTTATGGGAATGCAAACTGGTGCAGCCATTATGAGAAACAATATGGAGTTTCCTCAACAAAATTAAAAATAAAACTACCATATGATCCAGCAATGCCACTTTTGGGTATTCCTCTGAAAAAACTGAAACACCCCCCCCCCATGTTCATTGCAGCATTATTTACAATAACCAAGATATGGAAACAAGCTAAGTGTCCATTTACGGATAAATGGATGAAAAAATAGTGGTGTGTGTACATATATATGTATATATGGATAGGGTACGTAGAGAGAGAGAGCATGCTCATGCACATGTTATGCTAAGTAAAATAAGTCAGACAAAGACATATACCACATGATCACTTTTATATGTGGAATCTAAGAAAACCAACTTTATAGATAGAGAACAGATTGGTAGTTGCCAGAGGCAGGTAGGGGGTGGGGTGGGAGAAATGAGTAAGCTGTTTTTGTTTAAATAAATAGCAAATAAAACAAAACAGCCTAGGAGATTTTGAAATGCTAAAGCAATCATTTTCTTCACCTCAACTACAGTTTTTAAGGCCTGTCTAACCTTGACTAAATACACAAGGTAAAAGTACATACAGCAAAAAGTGCCCAGGAGAAATTGACAAACTTGCCACCATCGTGGGAGATGTTAATAACCTTCTCTCAGTAATTCACAACTTAGACAAAGCAAAGCAACCAGCAAGTAGATAGAAGATTTAGAGAGGACAATAGTACAGAACACTGTAACAACAACAAAATTGCTTATGAAATTTGAAAAGCAGAAAATAAATCACTAAGGGAGAGGGGAAGGGTGGATGATGGATCATTTCTTGGGCAGCTTTACTTGCACATTCATGGGCTGCTCATGCCTAATCCTGGCTATACCACTTCCGTTTTACAGTGGAATGCTATTAGGCTTGGTTAGCTTTAAGACTTGATGGTTCTGACATAATCAGCACATGCTAAGCAGTTATGGACACATGGTCATATGCCCTTACACCAGAACATCTCATCACTTTGGCAAAGAGAGTATCCTCTGGGTTTTCTCATCTACTCAAACCCACGGTTACTCTCCCAGTTCCTTCTGGAAAATGTTTTCTAGGCCCTATAGCTTTTGGGGATATAGTCTCTTTCTTTCCTTAGCATGTCCAGCCACCCTCCTTGCCAGGTTATGTTGTGCATGGAACCTAGTTAGTTGTCTCAAGTTCAGGAGAGGAGGTGGGTTAAATCTTGAAAGGCTCTCATAATAGAAGCAAGGCAAAGACCTCTGCATTGTTTTCAAGAAAGGGAGAAGCAGATAGCTTTCGGAGGAAGCAATCACTTTTGCAGGCCTGAAAGATTCAGGAGAATCTAAGGACTCAAAATTTGTAAATACATCAACTAGACTGTCCACCACCCAGACCTCAGGGTCCCATCCTTCCCAGTCTGTGTCCTGGTTAGCAGACTTGCTGTGGTTGAAATTCAACCTTCTTGAGCCTTCCTGCTTTTAATAAAGTCCTGTTCTGATTCTCATTTTTTTCCTGCCCTGCAGCTATAGAAATAAAACTATGTTTATGTATTTCTACATAAACCAAAGGAGGCCCTTTGGCTCTCACCTTCTACCCTAGATTGGTGAATAATTACTCTCAGTTTCTCATTGATTTTCACCAACACACTGGTCAATAACCATTCAACTCCACAGCTATATAATTGATTTCTGCAGAATCTCTCAAAATCTAAGATATTCTATCTTCCAGTACAATTCTTTCCATCATTACCTCATCCCATTTCACCACTGATGAAATGTTAACAATCACAGTGTGACAGCATGTGAGGACTTACCAGTATTCCACTTATCCGTAGTGAAGTGAACCTTACTGCCAGCTGGCCAGCAGGTAATCCAGCACCAAATCCTGGTTTTGAATCTCTTTCCTCAGACCACCCATCGTACCAACTACCTATGTTTGATTCCCTGAGAAACAGATTCTGAGGTGGATATTTGCATGTTAAAAATGTTCTCAAGAATTACACCTATAAAGAAGTGAGGGGAGAAGAATTGAAAGCAGAGAAAAGAAAATATGAATTCTGATGTCCGAGTAACAAAGGCCTTCCTTGGCTGATGTCAAGCCCAGCAATCAAGCTGGCATGGCCATTCAAGGTATCTCAAATGAAGGAAGGGAACCTCATCTTAATATCCTTTTATTCTCCAGCCAGTGGGTATGATTTGTTCCTGAGGTGAGGGCACAGCCTTAGGTGACAGACTTCCTCTTGGCTGAGGAAAATTTCTGGGCAGGAATTCAGATATGTTTTCAAATAGCAGTGCTCCTGGGAGTCACAGGAATGAGAGCCTCAGCTGTGAAGGATAGGTACCGAAGCATCCATTGAAGGGTATGTGAAGAGCAAGCAATTGCGATCCTCTTAAGAATGCTCATAAAACTTACTCTCTTTGAAATCAATCTCTTCTTTCTTAAGTCCATCCACAACACTGCCACGACAGTCACCAACACAAACAAATCAAGTCCATCATGGAACTCTCCATGTTAACTGTTCCCCTCATTGCTGAGAACAGTCTGACCTCTTGAGTCTGACACACAGAATTCTGTCTCTACCTCTTTCTTCGGTGTTCATTCGAAACATTGTACACAGAAATTCTCCCAATTTTCCATACATATTTTTACTTTTCAAATATTGATGTTATTCTCTCTGCCTAAAACTTCAGGACCATTCTGCCTAAAATCTTCTATTTATATTTAAAAATCAAATTTAAAAAAAACGGTCTCCTTCCATATGATGCTACAGCAGTGAATATTCTTTTGTCTGAAATAACAGAAAATGCAACACTGGCTGAAACAAATAGGGGTTTTTTTCCCCCCACATAGCAAAGGGTATGGGAGTAGGTGTTTGACTCAGCTGCTAAACCATATCAGCTCTTCATCTTTTATTCTTCTGTTCTGACATCTTCACAATGTGTTTATCTTATGGTTTTCTATCTCATGACTACCAAATCAATGCCAAAACCTCTAGTATGATGATCTTATTCAAAGTCAAGAAGTAGGGACATAGCTACAGCAAAAATAGAAGTAGAGGAGGAGGAGCATGGAGAAGAGGAGGAAAGAGACAGGAAGAGGGAGAGGGGAGGCGGGAGGGAGGTAGAGAGGGAGAGGGAGAGATCTCATATTAAGTAATTTTCCATGGAAATAGCCCTAAGTACCTAGATTTTCTCCAATATATAACTGGACATAACTGGGCCATATGCCATCCCTGAGGGACAGATTTGGTCCTTACCTAATATGAAGGCATCTCCATGCAATAACTCATTAAAATCAGAGTTTATTGGAGCTCCTGGGTGGTTCAGTTAGTTAAGCGTCTGACTCCTGATTTTGGCTCAGGTCATGATCTCACAGCTCATAGGTTCAAGCCCTGCATCGGGCTCTTCACTGACAGACTGACAGCACGGAGCCTGCTTGGGACTCTCTCTCTCCCTCTCTCTCTGTCCCTCCCTCACTTGTACTCTCACACTCTTTCCCTCAAAAACAAATAAATAAACTTTAAAAATAAAAGAATCAGACTTTACTCAGAAAGTGGAAGACAGAAAGAACAAGTGAATTTCGGTAATGGCATTTCATTCTAGAAAATTTAGCTATCTTTGAGAGGAACCAAGATCCAGTTTTAGGGAATAAAAGGTATCATCCTTCATGATGTCATCATAGTTTCATGAATATTTTACATAACTGAGCCAGGAACACTGCAATTTTCTCCTAGGAGACTGAGATACTGAAGGTTATGACACAGAATTAAAAATTTTAGCTTCATGTTTTAAGGTGATTTAAAAGTTTAAACCTCAAAAAAAATCACCAAGAAATTAAATATTCATCAAAATCAGATATGAGTTATGAATATAAAAAGTTTTGAAATACTTTTGTCTTTTGTCATCCTCAAAGAAACTAAACATAAAAAGAATAATTCTTGGCTCCTTTGCTTCATTTTGTAATCTCTGCAATTATATCATGTATGTGTTATTCTGTAAACACAGTGCTGTTATTCATATGTTAGACAATCAAGTTGTCAGAAGAAAAACTAAGATGCTTTGTGCTCTGGTAATTTCCTTTATTACATTAAAACAATTGTTCAATGAGATAAAGTTTTGAAGAATAAAAGTTAGTGAATATTTCAGCCCTATTTGATTTGAAGCAGTATATTTCATCCTAAGAATGGAAGTTTGCCTCTCTATTTGTTCTATACAGCTAGTGAATGTGTGGTCTTAGAACATTTTGAATAATACCTGATTATGAGTCCAGGAGTCAATTATTTCAATTAAATATAATAATTTGGCAACTTTGTCAAGAACCTCGTAGTTAGAAACGTAGTTCAACTATGGGAGCTTGCTACTTTCCAATTAGAGAGCAGTGGGACCAAATTTTGAGGTGGAAAATGATACTCACAGCATAGTTTAAGGACTTCTACTTACTAGGGTTGAAGGATCTTAATAAAAGAGAGCTTATTAATCTTTTCACAGAATTTTGTCACCCAAGAGAGGTAAAAGACTATTGGGTCCAATATCAAGGGCAAGATATGCTAGCATTAGAATCAAAAGCCAGATTTTCTGAAAAATCTCTTAGAGCCAGGGACAGAACAGCATGGAGTTTTACTAGAATTCCAGAGCCAGCGGGCATAGGAAAATTGTTAGATTGTCATCGTTAGGAAAGATCCAAGTGCTCAGATACCACATACTAGAAAGACTGGATATCCATACAAAGGGAACAAAGAAACAGGTTTGATTGGTCCCATCAGACTAGGCATACATATATTGGGAAGCCATGCATAACGGGGTTTGCCTGGGCAGACCCAGGTGTTAACCCTTCAGTTTTGTGTCATCTAATATGAAATGACTTTGTTAAGGCAGATGCCTGAAGTTGAACCCTGACCCAAATTCACACAGATTTCTTTTTTCAGCAGTAGGATACTTACATCTTGAAATGGACAAACACTGGTGGTGTTTAGAGAGTGAAGAAAGACAAAAGACCTCACCAAAGAAACCATCTTGTTTCCTTCCACTGGCCTTTGCTCACATATAGGAAGGTAACATAGAGGAAACAAGTGAGGGACTTCTTAGCATTCTGGTGACTTCGGCAAAAGTAGTCCTTTAAAATATTACCTCTGTTAAGCAGAACTACTCAAAATTGACCAGTGAGAATTGAAAAGAGAAAGCAACAACACTGGAGTGAGCATAGACACACAACTGTCTTAAGAGTGAAACTTTCCCGGGACACCTGGGTGGTTCAGTCAGGTAAACAGCAGACTTCAGCTCAGGTCATGATCTCGCGGTCAGTGAGTTCAAGCCCCGCGTCGGGCTCTGTGCTGACAGCTTGGAGCCTGGAGCCTGCTTCAGATCCTGTGTCTTCCTCTCTCTCTGACCCTCCCCTGNAAGAAAAAAAAAAAAAAGATGAAATCTGGAATTCTTGTGGCCTTCAGCAATGCTTTTAATGTCTTTGGGTCTCAATTTTCCCGATGGAAAAACTAAGGGCTGGAATCCAGTGATGTCTCAAATCAAGCATTAACATTCTGAGAGTCTTTTCTTCTTTACTGCTCTCTGTCTTTTCCTGTTTTGTGCTCGAACTCACCTTTTGTAGTCCCTCCACTGTATCCTGAATAAGCCTCCCTGATGCCTCTTGTCATCTCTGCCAAGAAAGAGACTTGCCTAGAGACTGTCAGAGATGCTACATAATTACCATCAATCCCAGACAACTGGTCCTCATCAGGGAGAGAAGGGCTGAGCAAACATGGAAGCAGCAGGCACTGAACTGAAACAAACAACACGAATATCACCACGGCAAAAGTGTGTATCACACTGGATTACCTGTTTTTCTTTATTTCACTGTGCCAGTCACCTCCAAACTCCGTGCTGCCAGTAGTGTTTTCTGCTTGTGGTGCTTAAATATGTTGTGAAGCGTGTGTGTGTGTCTTATTTTTTTTGTCTGTTTCAGCTTTAGGAAGTCAAATCTCTCATGCTTGTGCTAAGAAATAAAGTAACAGATCATTTTGACATCTGATGGTATTTAAAGATAGAAGTTATTTATACTGGAGAGAACCAAATATAGAAGATTNATAAAAGAAAAAAATCTTCAGGCTGCCCTGTTGTCCCTGAAATCAGGCTTAAACACCAAATGTGGTCATTTTTAGGAGTATCCAGTCAGTTGTTCCATTTAACACCAGATATTCAGTGCAGATCACAGAAAGATGGAGACAGAGAAAGAACGTAGCCCATTGTTTAGTGAAAAGGGATTTACATTTGTGAAGGGCATCCAATGTCACACATCAGAAAGGGGGAGAAGTGAAAAGGCATGAATTTATAGACAGGAAGATTGCCACCATACCCTACTACTAGGCACAAAAACAGAAGGTGATGCTATGAATTGTTAGTTCCATGTCTCAAGAACCTGGCAGTGCATGAGAATATTAGGTGGGCTAGACTGAGATTTAGACAATGACAGTTTCTGAAAGAGGTAAGAGTAAGAATGGGCATTTATTAGGACAAGTTAATGTACTGGACAAATGAATAGAACATATATTCAGGATTTCAGTTGTGCTAGATCCACAGTACCCAAGGGCCTCCAATGAATGGGAACTTGAATGTGAAATAAGGGAAAAATAAGGAAAATATCACTTCATCCCATGATCTCATCTGCTGCTTGTATAGATATAGAATAACAAAGACTTTCAGATCACTGCTTTCTGAGGCCCTGCTGTGCTTCACCATTTTTAGGTTAGTTGTGACACAAGCTAGTCCTGACTTCACCAGACTCTGCCACTACCAATATAACTGTTATTTCGTTATTTTTTTTTTAAAGAGAGAGCACACAGGCGAGAGGGAGAATAGGGTTGGGGGAGGGAAAGAGAATTTAAGCAGGCTCCATGCTCAGTTCAGAGCCTGACATGGGGCTCAATCCCACAACCCTAGGGTCATGACCTGAGCTGAAATCAAGAGTCAGACCATCAACCGGCTGAGCCACCTAGGTGTTCCTGTTATTTTTCTGGAAAAAAAGAAAAAGAAAATTAAGTACTGGTCAAAATACTAGTAGTAATACTGGCAAGTACCTCTTCATTCATTCACTAAGCAAACATCTATTCCCATGTTCTACAAAAGATCCTAGGAACCAGGAGAAAAGATGGTACACTGTGTCCCTCTTCTGAAGGAACTCATAGTATTTAAGAGGAGACAGATCTGTCAACAAAGAAGTCAAATGAAATGTGCTAAGTATAAGTAGCCTCCATAGGGTGCTGTAAGAACATGACAGGGGGTGGAGGAGGGAAGGTCTAGTTGCCTGTAATCAGCGTTGTTCCCCACCATACTTTATTCCTGAAATGTCACTAGTAATTTGCAAATATAAAGGGGAACAAGGGGTGCCCAGTTGGTTCAACTGACTAAGAGCCTTGACTCCTGATTTCAGCTCTGGTCATGATCTCACAGTTGGCTTGTGCAATCGAGCCTTGCGTCTGGCTCATCCTGACAGCATGGAGCCTGCTTGTAATTCTCTCTCTCTCCCTCTCTCTCTTGCCCCTGGTCACATGCACACACGCACTGTCTCAAAATAAACAAACTTTTAAAAAAGGGAGGGAAAAGGAAAAGAACCCCCCTATCAAAAAAAAGCTCCTAAATGCCACTAACACTTGTGAATGATTTCCTCTTGTATTTTAGAATGTGTTCAGGTTTATTTTATGCCCTTACTTGTTTGCTTTCTGATGTTTTCTCAGAAGGAGCAAATGAGGAGGTATTACAGATAGCATCAGGAAATTGCATAGAACCTTTCTCATCCTTCTTTATCTAGGTCACCAACAGAAAAAAGTACTTTAATGGCTGAAAGGAAGAATTGCCATAGTATTCCAAAGTTGAGATTTAATTTTTCTTTTTAAGTTGGTCTATGATACATTCTCATAAACAAAAAGGAAGGTATTACTCAAAACACATACACTTTGCTTATATTTAACTCTGCAAAAAACATCGTTGGGGGCTATTAAATTCTGGTCATAGGCAAGGGGGACATGTCACTCACGCAGTGCCTCATGCTAGAAAAAATAACATGTGACCCGGTGATCTACCAGATTCAGGAATGCTATATAAAGAGGGGGCATTTGGCAAACTTGGGAGTTTAGGTTTATCAGAATAGAAAGACAATGTGTTAAGCAGGTTACTTATAAAATTAGATCNTTAGACCCGTGTGTGTGTGTGTGTGTGTGTGTGCGCGCGCATGTGTGCACATGCAGAATTTGATTTTGTGCTGGTTGAAAAAGGCCAAAATATATAAAGATATTTTTGTAATACTTTTAGCCATAAATCAAAGTACTTGGTGTTGAGTAGGGTGGGGGAATGAATACAGAGATAAGGGGATAAATAAGAGATTTATNATAAATAGGAGATATATTATAACGGTAAAATGAATATATTAGTAGCCAACTGATTCTGATTCAGGTTGCTGCCTTTTGAGTTGTAAAGACCAGGACTTGGGGTAAACAAGATAATAATAAAAGTGTAGAAAATGGTAGCGTTTAAAATACCTCTGAAATTGACAAAAGTAAAATGTGTAGTGTGATGGTTAATTTTGTGTGTCAACTTGACTAAGTAAGGGATGACTGAATAGCTGGTAAAACATTATTCCTGAGCGTGTCTGTGAGGGAGTTTCTAGAAAAAATTAGAATTTGAATTGGTGAACTGAGTAAAGCAAAATCCCCCCCCCCCAGTG
>NW_027531883.1:193964-194707 GCF_008692635.1 Crocuta crocuta
TCACTAACAGCCTAGATAGAACAAAAAGGGGGGAGCAAGAACAAATTTGCTCTCTCTGCTTGAACAGAGACATCCATCTTCTCCCATCCATGACATTCTTGCTCCTGGGTCTTGGGCTTTCTGATTCAGACTGGGATTTAAGCCATCAGCCCCTCTCTGATTCTTCAGTTTTTGGACTCACACACAGTTATACCAGTGGCTCTCCTGGTTCCCCAGAAGATCATGAGACTTCTCAACCTCCATGATCATATAAGCTAATTTTTATAATAAAAAAGTTCCTAAATGTACTGTCTTCCTATTGTGTACACAGTAAGCATGAAAGGTGTGATCTTATATGAAAGTTTAATCATGAAGAATAATCAGAATTGTGTCTTCTACATGAGAAAACAGTGAAACATTGTTTAAAATATGGTGAATCCTCTCTTCTTGATCTGGTATATAATAAATGGTAAAACAATATTTGTTGAATAAATGAATGAATACATGGAGGAATGGAAAGAAGGATGTGTAGGATGGGTGTTACTGGCACATATCTGCCTGTTATAAAATGTTGCTTTTCTTTCTGGAGTATAGGAGAATACTCTTGATAAGCTAGAGTTAATAAAAACACAAAAACACAACATTTGGTATCAAAATGAACTGCATTCATGACACTGCTTCTAAACTACTTCATTTTGTGAGGTTGAACAAGGAAGTGAATGAATGTATACCTCATTTTCCTCAAATTTTAACACTCAAACTGG
>NW_027531883.1:194831-198547 GCF_008692635.1 Crocuta crocuta
GGTATTATGGGAATTAAATAACAATGTGTTAAAAATGTCCAGAACATACTACAAAGTCATACATGTAAGTTTCTTTGTAACACAATTTTGTTTTCTACCCTATTTTAAAATCCAGTTATTTTCTATTTTGCTATTGAGTTTTATATGAGTTCTTTATAGATTTTGGATATTAACCCTTTATTGGATACATGACTTGCACATGTTTTCCCCCATTCCACAGGCTATTCATTTTGTTGGTTTTCTTTGCTGTACATAAGCTCTTTAATTTGATGTAGTCTCACTTAGTAATTTTTGCTTTTGTGGCTTGTGCTTCTGGTGTCATATCCAAAAAATCTTTGCCAAGACCAATGTCAAGGAGCAATTTCCTTCAAGGAGTTTTATGGCTTCAGGTCTTATTTTTAAATCTTTAATTCTTTTTAAGTTAATTTTTCTGAGTAGTAGGAGATTGAATTTCATTCTCCTACATGTGGTTATCCAGTTTTCCCAACACCATTTGTTAAAGATTCTACCCTCTCCTCTTTGAATATTCTTGACATCTTTGTCAAGTATACCTTTCATGTATGTGAGGGTTCCTTTCTGGGCTGTTGACTTTGTCCTATTGGACTATGTGCATATTTTTACGCTGGTACCATATTGTTTTGGTTACTACAGTTTTTTAGTATTGTTTCAAATCAGGAAGTACTTCTGGCTTTGTTCTTCTTTCTCAGAATTTCTCTGGTTATTTAGGGTCTTTTGTGGCTCCACAAATTTTAAGGTAGTCTTTTTTCTATTTCTGTGAATACTGCCATTGGAATTTTGATAGAGATTACATTAAGTCTGTAAATAAGTTTGGGTAGTATGGACATTTTAACAATTTTTCACAATCCATGAATGTGAAATGTCTTTCCATTTATTTGTGTCTTCTTTCATCAATGTCTTCTAGTTTTCTGTGTATGGATCTTTCACTTCCTTAGTTAATTTTATTCCTAAGTATTGTATTTTTGCTATTGTGAATGGTATGTTTTCGTTATTTCTGAATACACATTTTTTTTTCCAAAGAAAACATACAAATGGCCAATGAGTACAGGAAAAGTTGTTCTGTGTCACTCATAATTAGGAAAATGCAAATCAAAACCACAATGAGATGATCTCATACCTGTTAAAGCAGCTATCACCAAAAAGATGTGACAAAAATACTGGTAAGGATGTAAAGAAAAGGGAACCCTTGTGCCCTGGTGGTAAGAATGTAAATTGGCGTAGTTGCTCTAGAAAACACCATGGTGTGGGGCGCCTGGGTGGCTCAGTTGGTTAAGCATCCGACTTCAGCTCAGGTCATGATCTCGCAGTTTGTGCATTTGAGCTCTGCGTCAGGCTCTGTGCTGACAGCTAGCTCAGAGCCTGGAGCCTGTTTCAGATTCTGTGTTTCCCTCTCTCTCTGACCCTCCCCTGCTCTTGCTCGTTCTCTCTCTCTCTCTCAAAAATAAATAAAACATTAAAAAAATTTTTTAAAGAAAACACTATGGTGGTTCCTCAAATAATTAAAAATAAAACTACCACATGATCCAGCAATCCCACTTCTCAATATATATCCAAAGAAAATTAAATCACTATCTCAAAGAGATATCTGCATTCTCATGTTCATTGCAGCATTATTCATAATAGCAAGATACAGAAACAACCTAAGTGCCTGTCAATGGATGAGTGGATAAAGAAGATGTGGTACATATGAAAAATAGAGTATGACTCAGCCATGAGAAAGAAGGAATCCTGCCATTTGCAGCGTCACAAATGGACCTTGGGTTCATTATGCAGAATGAAATAAGTCATACAGAAATATAAGACATATATGTATGATACCACTTATATGTGGACTCTGATCAAGCCAAACTCATAGAACGGTAGTTACCAGGGTGTTATGGATGGAGAAAACAGAGTTATGTTAAACAAAGCATACAAACTTCCAGCTATAAGATGAGTAAGTCCTGAGGATCTAATTATCGGGAATACTGTAATATATACTTGACAGTTGCTTAGATCTTAATCTAATCATTAAAAAATGGTAATTATGTGACATGATGAAGGTTTTAGCTAAAGATACAATGGTAATCATTTTGCAATATATAAGTGTATGAAATCAATGTACTGTACACCTTAAATATGTACAAAGGTATATGTCAATTATGTCTCAATTAAGTTGGGAAAAATACTTTTTTTTTCCTACCTTGGGTATTTCTGTCACTCCCCTCGTCAATGCCCGTGCGCACACACACATGAAACCACCGCAGACAATAAAAGACCTAAAATACTTAAGACCACCCTCATTATGTGTCTTTGAAACTAATAATTCATAAATTATTCCATTGGATGACTTTAAATTATTTATGGGAAATTTCTATCTTAATTTGTTCAGATCACTTGTTGTAATTAATGGAGAGAAATTAATCTTGCCTCTGTTGTGCTCATAAATTCTTCCTACTCCTCCAGACACCTTCTATCTTTTCAGGAGACATAGTTACTTTGTGACTCTTTTACTTTTCTCTTCTGAGAATTGCTTTCCTAATTTATGAAGACCTCTTCAATCCAGTGTTTCTCTCCTCTGCCTTGAAACATGACTCTTTACTTCAGTACTCAAGGGTTTCAGGTCATAGGCAAATTTTCAGTTGAGAAAAATGGAACATCTTATCATTTTGCTACTGAAAGCCTTCATAATTGAGTTAATTATTAATTCCTGTCTTATAAATTTCTTCTTGTGGCTTTTCCAAAGGCCTTCAGGAGTTGGCAAAACTAGAAAAAGATACAACAATACTGGACATAAAATGTGCATGGACTAAGCAAAGATCATAGAAAAACAACAGAAAAGCCTTACTACAAATCAGAACAAGAGGAAATTTAGACAAAAGGCAATCATCTTGGGGCGCCTGGGTGGCTTAGTCGGTTAAGCGTCCGACTTTCGCTCAGGTCATGATCTCGTGGTTGGTGGGTTCGAGCCCCGCGTCGGGCTCTGTGCTGACTGCCAGCTCAGAGCCTGAAGCCTATTTCAGTCTGTGACTCCCTCTCTCTCTGACCCTCCCCTGCTCACGCTGTCTCTCTCTCTCTCTCTCTCTCTCTCTCCCAGAAATAAATAAAACATTAAAAAAAAAAAAGGAATCATCTTGTTTTTCTAGTTATTTCAATTTCAGTAAAAAGGAAAAAGAAAAGAATTTCTTTGAATGCATGGATCAGGGAAACAAACAATGCCTTTCAGAACTGAAATGAGTCAAGACTTTGTAAATAAATCAGGGGCGATCAGAAGGCTCAGGATCTCTCTGATGAAGGCTATTTTTCTATTATTACTGGGCTTGTTCTATTTTGCTCTTTACATCTATGATATATTCTTGATGTGCAACTGAGATTTAGTTTCTGTGTATATTTCCAAGAGTCACGGAAAGGTAAACTCTCAGTTAAAGTTTTGTATGGCATTTTCTAAAACAAATTGAAATTTAAATATATTTGGGGTTTGGAGGGCCTGGGTGGCTTGGTTAAGGATCAAGCCCCATGCCGGGCTCTCTGCCAATAGCTCAGAGCCTGGAGTCTGCTGTGGATTCTGTGTCTCCCTCTCTCTCTCTCTCTGCCCCTCCCCCACTCATACTCTGTCTCTATCAAAAATAAAAACATTAAAAATACATAAAAATACATAAACAATACATAAAAATAAAAACATTAAAAAAATTGTATTTGAGGTCTGTTTTGTGAGGATT
>NW_027531883.1:199169-206872 GCF_008692635.1 Crocuta crocuta
GTTGTGTGAGGAATTGATGTGAAAATTTTATTGCCAAGGACTACTCCCGAGTGAAAAAGGAGAAATATATCTCTTGTTCCTAATCCCATGTTCACTATATTTTTTTTCTCAGTCCCTATTTTGCAATAATTTCTAGATTACCCCATAACTTTCCATTTAAAAAAAATCAACTCTGTCATTTTGTACTTTTGCCCTCAATTGTTCCTCTCCTTTTCTTTATTAGACTCTTTCTCACTACCTTTCTTTTTCTTGATATTGGTATTGTATTCCAGCTAGAAATCTCTCTATCACTTCCAAATTTCTCACGAGAGAATCTAGATTTTGTGGAGCATAACCTGGAGCAAGAGGAAGCTTTAAGAAAAGTTATATAAATTTGTCACAACCAGACAGGGCTTTGGAAGAGACCTGCACATGTGAAAGGCCCTCAAGTTTGAGGTCATGGTAAATCTTCCCATTACTATTAATCCATCCCAAACCTGTTCTTCTTTTCCATTGATTTCTCATTATATATTTACTAGAGGACAAAATATAAGGGGGCTTTGGCTATCGTTACTTAGTGCCCCCATTTTCACCAACTATGAGGCAGCCAGTTGTGTGAAGCAGCAGCTGTGAACTTGGTAGAAACTCCCAGAGATAAAATTCTTATCAACATACAGCTGTCTCTGAACAAAATTGGAACTAGATGAGATTCTGAGCTGGCAATTGTTTAGCAATACAATTTTCACTTTGAAAGAGAAGGAGCTGGAGAGAGAAAGGCATGAATAAACAGAGCTGACATGCAGGAAACCAGTTTTGCATTTCTTAGGGTGAAAAATAATGTATAAATACAAAAGGAATTTTGGAAGCAGTGGTCAATAGTGAGTTAAGAGATACACCAACTTATTCATTTAAAATTAGTTAATCTTTAACACTCCTATTCATACTGCTAGAGAAGCAGTATGAAGTGATAGAAAAACCACAGGCTTTGAAATTAAATCGACCTCAGTGAAAACCTTGAGTCTGACACTTACTGGCTGTGAGATTCTAACGATTCTGAGGCTATGTTGCAGCAAATATGGAGAGGAAAATGCCCACATTGTTGTAGATTCATTATCGTACTTGTGAGTGTACATATAACATGTATCTAATATATACATGGAATGAATACAACTAGCATTTAAATAGGAATTAGAAGGACAAATACCATATATTTGCACGTAGAGGTGGATTAGGAGGAACTTAACAGAGGACCATGGGGGAAGAAAAGGGGAAAAATAGTTGGGGACAGGGAGAGAGGCAAACTATGAGAGACTCTTGAATGCTGAGAACAAACTGAGGGCTGAGGCGGGATGGGGGAGAAGGGAAGGGAGGTGATGGGCATGGAGGAGGCACTTGTGGGAATGAGCACTGGGTGTTATATGGAAACCAACTTGACAATAAACTAAGAAAAAAATTTAAAAAATAGAAATTAGAAATTAAATGTGTATCTATCTCCTCACTTAAGACAAAACAGTAAGTATAGTGTTTAATGCTTTTCACCATAATCCTCTTTGTCCAAAGTATTTTTCCATAAGGCTTCTTTATTTTAATTTTAATCACAAGTTTAAGTAGTTGTGGATTAATAGATGCATCTTTCTTTAGTCTCTTACATTTGAACCAGAGAACTACATTGTATCACTTCTTCCTCCAAAAGTTGTATATTAACAACTGTAAATTAAGCTGATATCCCTATTAAACAGTTAGATTCCTAAAAATTATCCTCAAAAGCACAATTTTTTCTATCCCCATTAGCATCTTTCTGTTGAAAGTCACAAACCACTTGAGCCGAAACTCAGTTGGGCTAGATGAAGTCAAAAGAGAATTTATTGGTGGTGCCTGGGGGGCTCAGTTGGTTAAGTGTCTGACTCTGGATCTTGGCTCAGGTGATGATCTCACATTTCTTGAGTTCGAGCCCCTCATCAGACTATGCTAACAGCGTAGAACCTTCTTGGGATTCTTTCTCTCTCCCTCCCTCTCTGTCCCTCCCCTGCTCTCTTTCTCTCAAAATAAGCAAGCCCTTTTCAAAAAGGTAATTTACTTGAAGTCTTATTGAAAAGATAATGTAGAATAAAGTACATATAATATATAGTTCTTCAGTCACAGACATGCATTAATAAGAGAGATTTGTGGAGAACTGTTTCTCAACACATGCCCAAATCATGATCTCGCCCCATACAGTTTCCAGAATTTACCTTAATTTACTACAAGCACATCATTTTATATACGTAATATTAATTTTTAAATTGTCATATAATGTACATGCAAAACAGTCCACCTTTTAAGGCTATGCAATTCAGTGGGCTTTGACAAATATATACACCCATTAAAACCACCATCCCAATTCAGATAATGAACATTTCTATCATTCCAGAAATTTCCCTCCTTTGCCACTTGAAGAAATCTCCCAGTTTAGACAGAGGCATACTCTGTTCTTATTTGTCTTTATCACTTATTTTTAGCAGTCTAGAAATTCATGTGAAAGAAAGCATATAGTATATACTCTTTTAGGTCTGATTTCTTTTGATCAACACTGTGTTTTTGAAACTCTTCTACGTTGCTGTGAATATCTTAAGTTCAAATCTTTTTATACCTTTTTAGTAGTGCACTGAATAAATACAGAACAACATGGATAAACATTTGGTTATTTCCCAGCTCCTGCTAAAATGATTAAAGCTGTTATGAACATCTTGTCACATATATTCTTGTTGCTATGTGTTTTTATTTCTCTTGGTTCTCTAAGAATACAATTGCCTAGTTATTACACTTCCAAACCAATATTGCAGTTTTAGTTTAGTTTTGTTTTATTCTGTGACTAAGAAACTCCCAGTTGTCTTCAAAGGAAAGGCAAACCAGGGCATTAACAGTCTTTCTCACACACTGTTGCTAAGACTTTAAAATGGGACAAGTGATGTGGAGATAAATTGAACAACCTCTAACAAAACTACATGGGGTTTTTTTGGTAGAGATATACAAATATTTGGTACAGATATACAGACCTAAAGTGTAAAGATCACAAAACTGACCTGTATGGGGCAGCTGGTTTATGATAAAGACTGTACTATATCCACGGGGACAAAATTGCCTATTTAAGAATGAGTGTTGAGATAATAGGAAATTCAAGAGAGATAAAAGCAAATTTAATCCCTATCTCATACTATACACACAAAAAGTCAATTCCAGGTATACTGAAGACTGAAACATGAAAAGCAAAGTTTAAAATATTTAAACTACAAATGTGAAAATGTTATTTAGGACATCATGGTACATAAGACATGAAAAGCATAAATAATAATGGAAAGATGAATAAATACACCTTTTTTTAAAAAAGTTTTTCTTTAAATTCCGGTTTAGAGTGTAATATTAGTCTCAGGTGTACAATACAGTGATTCAACACTTCCATAAAACACCCAGGGCTCATCACAAGCGTACTCAATCCATATCACCTGTTTAATCCATCACCCTACCCACCTCCCCCGTGGTAACCATCAGTTTGTTCTCTATAACTAAGAGTCTGATTCTTGGTTTGCTTCTTTTTTCCCCCCCTTTGCTCGTTTGTACTGTTTCTTAAACTCCACATATGAGTGACATCAGATGGCATTTGTCTTTCTCTGAATTTTTCCACTTAGCATAATACTCTCTAGCTCCATCCAAGTTGTTGCAAATGTAAGAGTTCATTCTTTCTTATGTCTGAGTGATAGTCCACTGTATGTACGTGTATGTGTGTGTATATATATATATGTATACATATACATAAGCGTGTGTATGTGTGTATGTACACACATCTTCTTTACCCATTTATCAGTCAATGGACATTTGGGTTGTTTCCATAATTCAGCTATTGCAGATAATGCTGCTGTAAACATTGGGGTACATGTCTCCCTTTGAATTAGTATTTTTGTATTCTTTGGGTAAATAGTACAATTGCTGAATTATAAAGTAGTTCTATTCTTAACTTTTTGAGGGGTCCCCATACTGTTTTTTCACATTGACTGCACCAGTTGTATTCTCATCGACAGTGCGAGAGTTCCCGTTTCTCCCCATTCTCACCAATACCTGTTGTTTGTGTTAATTTTAGCTATTTTGACAGGTGTGAGGTGGTAGCTCATTGTGGTTCTGATTTGCATTTTCCTGATGATGTGTGATGCTGAGCATTTTTTCCTGTGTCTGTTGGCCATCTGGAAAAATGTCTATTTCTTTTTTTTTTTTTTGCCCATTTTTTAATTAGATTATTCACTTATTAGGTGTTGAGTTTTATAACTTCTTTGTATATTTAGGATTCTAACCCTTTATCAGATATGTAATTTACCAATATCCTCTCCCATTCCATAGGTTGTCTTTCAGTATTGTTAACTGTTTCCTTCATTGTGTAGAAGCTTCTTATTTTGATGCAATCTCAATACCTTATTTTTGCTTTTGTTTCCCTTGCCTCAGGAGACCTATCTAGAAAGGAGTTGTTATGGTCAGCGTCAAAGAAGTTACTGTCTGTGTTCTCTTCTAGGATTTTATTGGTTTCCTGTCTCATATTTAGGTTTTTCCATTTTGAATTTTTTTTTGTATATCGTGTAAGAAAGTGGTCCAATTTTCCCAAAACTGTTTCTTTTTTTTTTTTTTTAAATGTTTTCTTTATTTCTAGGAGAGAGAGAGAGAGAGACAGCGTGNGTTATAACTTGAAGTCCAAAATTGTGATGCCTCCAACATTTCTTTTCCAAGGCTGCTTTGATGTCATCTTTTCTCAAACCCAGTGAGCATTCTTATAATTATTGCTTTAAATTCTCCACTAGGCATGTTACTTATCTCTCTTTCACTTAGATCTCTGGCTGTGGCCTTATCTTGTTCTTTCATCTGAGAGAAATTCCTCCACCTTCTCATTTTGTATCAAAGTCTCTGTCTTCTCTGTGTTAGAAAGGTTACCTCTCCTGCTTCTAAAATTAATGGCCTTATGAAGAAGAGGTCTTTCAGTGCCCAGGGCCTGGTGCTTCAGGAAGTATCTCTGGTGCATGCTACATGCTATCTACTATTTTTTTTAGCTGCTCTATCCTTCAAGCCAGTCTTTTGAAGAAGTCTTCTGTACCTGATGTGGGCAGTGTTTGGTTCCTGGCTTGAATGTGGTGAGTTGTAAGTAGGTATGCTCTGGTCTGCTTATGAAAGGAGATCTGTCACCACCTTCACCAGAAATGTGGCCCTGCAGAACTTGCTACAGTCAGAAGACAGTGGTGTGAACAAAAGCTTCTGCTGTTCTGGGGGTCGAAGTCCTGTCGTGTTGGGACTGAGGCAAGCTTGACTGAGAAGGGTAGTCCCACCAGAGTGCAGGGAGGTAGGGCTTGGTGTAGACAGCCGGTTAGGCACTCAGTGTCTGGACTGGACTGCTGCATGCAGGTAGCTCTGTTTATGCTGAGAGGCGGNCAGATCTTTTGTTCCCAGAGAGATGTCTCTGTGAACACTACCTCTCAATGATGAGCTCCAAGAAGAATGAATCATCTCCCCACTGTGTGCCCCAGGTGCTCTTCAGATTGCTGTTTCCATACTATCTACCCTCGGGTTGTTTGCCTGCCTTTTCTCCAGGAGCAGCAAAGAGCCCTCCAGGCTCTATCCCAGCCAAGTTCACTGACCTTTAAAACTCCAGATTTTAAGCCCCACTGGTTACAAGAACTCATGAAATTCAGCCCCTCTTTCCCAATGGCTTTGGGAAAACATTCTCCTTCTGAGTTCCCCGTGTGCTCCTCTCTCTCTCTATCACCATGACTCCCTCATCACCAGAGCTCCCTCCCCTCCTCAGCACCTGTGATTTGTTTCTCCCCTAACAGCATGTCTTCCCACTTATTATCTTCTTTCATGTGGCCTATTCTCTCACTTTAGTTGTGGAGTTTGCTTTGTCAGTTTTCAGGTCAATTTCTGGAGTACTCAAGACAATTTGACAGTTACCTAGTTGTGTTTATAGGATGAGGGGAGCCTAGAGTCCACTTACTCTGCTCCCATCTTCCTCTCCATCCACAAAAATAAATACAGCTATTTTATATTAACAAGTTCTGTTCTTCATCATCAAGAAATAAAAAAACAATTCACACACTGGGTTTGGTTATTTGAAAAGTATATAAGCAACATAAATTAATATCTAGACTATATTTTTAGAATCTTAAGAATCAGTTAAAAAAATCTATTCCTGGGGTGCCTGCGTGGCTCAGTCATTTAAGCATGTGACTTCAGCTCAGGTCATGATCTCATGGTTTGTGGGTTCAAGCCCCCCATTGGGCTCTGTGCTGACAGCTCAGAGCCTGGAGCCTGCTTCTGATTCTGGGTCTCCTTCTCTCTCTGCCCTCCCCAACTCATGTGCTGTTTGTCTGTCTGCGTCTCTGTTTCTAAAAAATAAATAAATATTAAAAAATTTTTTTAAAAAAACCAACAATCTATTCCTAGTCAAAGGTCAAGAACAGATATTTCATAGATGGAGTCATGTAATTTATATATGAAGAGACAATTTAATAAAGAAAATTAAAGCCACAACTTAGGAGCATTTTAGATTCATCAAATCGTCAAAAGTGNCTGACATTGCATGTTAGTTGTCATTAAGTTCCACTGAAAGTGTCAGAAAAACCTAACCTAAGTAGGAGCTTATTTCTAGCTCTTATTGAGATTAGAAGTCCATCACGAATATGGAATTCCATGATCATCTGGGACCCAAGCTCCTTTTTCTGTATTTTTTAAAATTTTGTTTCCATCCTTTAAAAAAAAGTATGGGCCAGCTGAGTGGCTCAGTCAGTTAAGTATCCAACTCTTGATTTTGGCTCCAGTCATGCTCTCATGGGTTGTGAGATCTAGCCCCACATCAGGTTCTACAGTGACAGTGCAAAGACTGCTCGGGATTCTCACTCTCCCTTTCCCTCTGTCCCTCCCCTGCTTGCATGCATGCATTGATTCTCTCTCCCTCCCTCCCTCTCTATCTCAAAATAAATTTAAAAAAATTTTGTTCATTCCATCCTTAAGGCATGATTTATTCCCTTATGATTTAAGATTCCTTCCCCCGCCAGCCATCTTATCTCCATTCCAACCAGACAAAAATAAGAATGAGAAGGAGGAGGGTACATTTGTCTCTTTCAAGATTGCATACCATCTCTGCCTACTTCCTACTGGTCACAACTCAGCCACTAGATGAAAGAGAGACTGAGAAATAGGTATTGGATATCCTTACTAACTAGTCCCTAAAGGCAGGAACATTTCACTTCCTTTGAGAAAATAATTTAATGTTAACTGATAAGTGGAAGAAGCATAAACCTTACAAACGAAAAATTATACTCCTAGGTATACACCCCAGAGATACCTATGTTTACAAAGATAGACAAGGATATTTCAAGTAGAATTTCTAGGAAAATAAAAAGTAAACAGCCACAATATATATTAATATCTATTACTTTAAGGATAAATAGTTGCATGTTTAGTGAAATACCATAAAGCACACAAGAAATTTAGTAACATAATATTGACCAAAAATGTACATTAGAGAAGAATGTAATCTTCCAGCAGTCATTTTCAATTGCTATGCACAATGTATCTATAGTTTTCTGATGACATCTTTCAGTTGGATTCACAGAGACACTAGGATGTGCCCAAAAATTGTTATTTGGTGAGTTTCAGCTTTGGTGTCAGAACTTGAAAATCTGAAGTGCTAAATCTCTACCTCATTGTCATCT
>NW_027531883.1:206945-207139 GCF_008692635.1 Crocuta crocuta
GCTTCTTGAATTGTGTTTGATCATGTGATCACTGACTTCATTCTTATCAGTGTAATAGTCAAAAATACACACAAGGCATATTATTCAGATTTGTTTTTAAGATTGGGAAATAACGGTTTTCAAAGATAGATTCCCGTAAGTATAATATGAAGCAAAACTCCTAGGTGTTTTATGTATTTCAATTTTGTCATTCA
>NW_027531883.1:207161-211206 GCF_008692635.1 Crocuta crocuta
AATCCTGTATTTCAATTGATGTGTAAGTTTATATATATTTCTGTAAGAGTAAATTTAACAACGATGAGGAAGGATACACAATTACAAAGAATTTCCAAATTTTTTAAGTAAACATTTAAAACAAGAATTTTCAAATAGTTAAAAAGGAAAGAGATTGTCAATATGAATATTAAGGGAACATAAGCTAGAAAATTTCATGAAGGGCATGGTACCTAGTTTGAGCCAAAGAATGTGTATTTAAATTTAAATGTCAATTTCAGGCATAACAATAAAGACTGTGTCATGCTGTTTGCCATAGTTCATTCATAAAAAATAATCTTTATGAAAAGATTTAGTATTATTTTCTAAGTTTTATTTATTTATTTTGAGAGAGAGTGCGACACAAGCTGGAGAGGGGCAGAGAGGGAGGGAGAAAGAGAATCCCAAGCAGCTACCATGCCAGCAGTACAGAGCCAGAAATAGGGCTCGAACTCATGAATGTTGAGATCATGATCTGAGTTGAAATCAAGAGTCAGATGCTTAACCAACTGAGCCACCCAGCACCCTTAGTTTTATTTTTTTAATTCCAATTAAGCCACAAGTCTTTCAAGTAAAAGTATGATTTAAAAAACTTCATATCTGATGAAGATAAAATAAAAGCAGAATGTTAAATTTGCCAGAATTATCTACTACATACAATAAAGAATAAAAAGAGTACAAAAAAGAAGAAAATGTGAGATGTTCCTCCAGAAACACTAGTTGAAAGTGAATATGTAGCATCACAAATGACCAGTAGTGATTGTGGAAGCAATCCTGAAGTCTGCCATGCTTCAAAATGGTTCCTAAATTTTAGTAATTTTATAGTAATGATTAGTTTTAAAACATTTCAGATTTATTCTTGTATCCCAGAGGTTCATTTTATATCATTGGCCAAACCTTGTTTCTAGTGTTCGCTCATTTGGCATTTAGCAAAACTATATATTCAGTGCCTTCTATTTTATCATTAATGCCTAATGCCTGGGCTTCCCCCTTAAAGGCCAATTAGAAACAAAAGCATTTTCCTTCATCTTTTATTATCTGCTTCATGTGGTTCTGAGTTCTTAAAGTAAATATCTATCAGCTTAATTAGTCCATATTACTTTATTTTCTTTAATTTTCCTACTGCTCCTATTTAGATAGTAAGCCTGAAGTATAGTTGTCAAATTACTCTGGATCCTCCTTGGCTTCTTGAATAAATTTGATTCTCTGAGACAAAATATTTCAAGAACAGGTATTTATGTTCCTCTAAACTTTGGTATTTCAATTTCATTCAGATGTTTCTCTAAGAACACAAGATAGCACATCATCCTTAAGTATCTCTTTCTAATTGTTCACTGACAAAATCTACCTCCTTTTCCCAGATGAAAACACAGTCTAGGTCTATGAGCACTAAAATCTTGGTCCAAATTTGAGTAATTAATAAACCAGGTCCCAGCTGAGATGATATAGGGAGGTATTAGACTTGAGCATATGGAAAAGCCACTTAATTCCCAAAGACTGGACTACTTTTTTTTTTTTACCTCTTAGCCCTCAGTATTAATTCAAAATGACATTAAAAGGAACTGAACTTCAGGCTTCTTACTCAGCATTACTTACTTACACCTGACACAAAACACATATTGTTGGCTTTTATCCCCCATGATTCTTTCTGCTACATCAGAAATATAAACATTCTGCATTTCCTTCTTTCTCATGGCTGAATAATATTCCATATATAGATCTCCTATCTTCTGTATCCATTCATCAGTTGACCCTTAGGGTGTTTCCATATCTTGACTGCTTTGAGTAATGCTACAATAAACAGGGAAGCACAGATACCTCTTCAATATCCTTTTCTCATTTCCTTTGGATACATATACTCAGAAGTGGGATTATGAGATCACTTATATACGGAATCTAAAAAAACTGAACTTATAGGGGCACCTGGGTAGCTTAGTCGGTTAAGCATCTGACTTCAACTCAGGTCATGATCTCACGGTTCATGAGTGTGAGCCCCACGTCAGGCTCCCTCTCTCTCTGTCCCTCTCCCACTCATGCGCACACTCTCTCTCTTTCTCTTTCTCAAAAATAAACAAACATTAAAAATTTTTCTTAAAGCTGAACTCATAAAAACAGGAAGTAGAATTGTGGTTACCAGGAGCTGGGGGTGGGAGAAATCGGAAGGTGTTAGTCAAAAGGTATAAACTTACAGTTAGAAGATGAGTAAGGTCTTTTACTTAAAATTTAAGAATTTTAAATATTCTTACCACAAAAAACAAAAAATAATCATGTGACATGATGGAGGTATTAGCAAACACTACAGTGTGAATCATATTATAATATGTAAGCGTTTTTAACAAACACATTGCATACCTTACATTTAAACAATGTTATAGGTCAATCACATCTCAAATTTTTAAATAATTCAATATGCACACTTGCCTGTGAAACACAGTTTAAGTTTCTTTTTCTTCCCCCTTCTCTCTAATGCAATGTTTGGAAAGCTCAAACACTTGGAAGGCTCAGCTTGTTTTGATATAGGCCTTAACTAGGACTAAATAGCTTTTCCTTTGATCATTTAATCCTTGTGTCAGCAGACCCTGCTTGGTTANTAAAAGCATTGAAACCTGATGCCTTCTGCTCAGGCTGTGCCAGAAATGTGATTTTTTTTTTCCTCCCCAAATATCAGGGCAAGATTTCTAGCCAAAGATCCAAGATGTTAGGATATGTGGTATCCAAGGAATAGCATTCCTATTCCCTATACACATGTTAGAAACTTTTTAAGNGGCTCAACTGGTGGCAGCTGTAGAAGGATTCCTAAAACTCTTTGTGAATTAGATGAACTTAGCCTTAAAGGGTCATAAAGAACCTCAAATACAGCCAAGCCAAGGATACACACAATCCTGAATGACCTAAACCTGTACAAGTCCTAGAAGAAACTACAGAGGGAAAAATCCTTGACATCAGTCTTGGAATGGTTTTTGGGATCTGGCAACAAAAGCATAGGCAACAAAAGCAAAATGAACAAGTACAGAATGTGATTGTGTCACAACTAAAAATTTTCTGCACACCAAAGGAATAAAATGAAAAGGCAATCTACAGAATGGGAGAAAATATTTTGAAATCATGTATCTAACAAAAGGTTAATATCCAAAATAAAGAACTCTTATAACTCAATAGCAAAAAAAAAAAAAAACCCCCAAAAAAAAAAAAAAAAAGANAAGAGCCAACAAGTATATGAAAAGCTGTTCAGCTTCACTAATCATCAGGGAAATGCAAGTCAAAACCACAATGAGGTATGACCTCACACCTGGCAGAACATCTATGGCCAAAAATACAAGAGATGGTGAGTGTTGGTGAGTAAGTGAGGAAAAGGGACACCTTCTCCGTTTGTTTTTCACTCTTGAGGAGACTGTAAATTGATACAGTTACTATGAAAAAGAGTATGGAGTTTCCTCAAAAAAGTAAAAAGAACTACCAGTCAATCTGGCAATCTCACCTCTCAGTATTATACTCCCATATTCATGGCACCATTATTCACAATAGCCAATATATGGAAACAACTTAATTATCTGTCAACAGAGGGACAGAAAATGTGTCTTATAAACCAAACGAATGTTATTCAGCCATGAAAAAGCAGGAAATCCCACTATTTATGACAATATGGGTGACCCCAGGGACACTATTTTAACTGAAATAAGCCAGAGAAAAATGCAAAATACTGTAAGATGCCATTTATGTGGAACCCAAAAACAAACAAATAAACCACAATGATAAACTCACAGTAATAGAGTAGAATGCTGGTTACCAGAAGCTGAGGCTATATCATGGGGGGAGATTGGAGATAAAAAACAATAAAACCAAGTAAAATAATGATTTCCAGGGATTGGGGGTAGGGGTTATGGGAAGCTATTGTTTAATGGGTACAGTTTCAGTTTTACAAGAGATGGATGATGATGATGGCTGCACAGTATGAATGTACCTAATACCACCCAACTGTACACTTAAAAATGGTTAAGATGGTTTTTTATTTTGTGTGCAATTTTAC
>NW_027531883.1:211299-211843 GCF_008692635.1 Crocuta crocuta
AGTCAAGTGAGAAGTTTCCAGAAAAATTCTAATTTGATAATTATTATAAAATCTATTTTTCTATTGATGACATTAGCAAGTGCACTAAGCTAACTAGGAACCTTAGTTTTTGACAGCATGGACACTACTCAAAATGCTTCCCTGAGGTAAAAAGAAATTCGTAAATGAAAAACCTTCAGAAATTATTTACAAATTTGGACAAAAATGCATGAAATTTTAATACAGAAAAGCCATTTGAGAGTAGTAAGTTTGGGAAACTAAACTTTTGGTAAAATGTCTGCTGGAAAATTGATATTTGGCCATTTCACCTCTCCAGCCCATGAGCTGTGTTTCAACAACACTCACCTCTATCAATTCTCAGGTAGTTTCAGCTCCTACTGGCTTTTCCCATGGTCTGAAATNTAACACCCAGTGCTCATCCCCACAGTATTAGCATACTCTTAATGTCTTTATTGTATAAAAATATGTAAATGCATTTAGTTATTTAAAACTGTAAGAAACACTAAGTCCCTGTATTTAAAAATAGTTAAAAATAGCAAAATAA
>NW_027531883.1:212110-215965 GCF_008692635.1 Crocuta crocuta
CATTTAATCTTTCTATTGATCAAAGATATGTATATTAAGGATCAATGAGATTCCAGGTTTTTTCTACTAAATTTACAAATAATTTGTAAAAGGCTCATATTAATGCTGGCAAGAACACAGTGAGAGAGACATTTTGATGCACTGTAATACGAAAATAAGAGACTGGTAAAACCAATTTGCTAATATATATCAAGTGTCTGAAATAAATCCTAACCGGTGATTCAATTATTTGGCTTTCAATAATTCGTTCAAAAAGAAAAAGAGACAAATGAACACAGCACTATTTGTAATAGTGAAAAACTGGAAAAGGTCCCAATGAACATTCTTCAGAGTCACAAAGCAAAATCTGTACCAAAATTCAGTTTTCTGTGAATCTTACATTTTAGAACAAATTAAACAAAGGGACTTTGGGGCAACTTTCACCTAGGTTGAATTTTTAGTATATGGNGGGGAGCTTAACTATCCTAATAGGCTTTCTAGAGTGAATTCAGGTATAATTTAAGGAAGTGCAGAAAATATTGGTTAATTTTCCAACAATCTAAGAGCCTTTCTAGAAATCAGTATCAACATATAGGAAGAGGGTAGAGAATTTTAAATTCAATCTCTTCTTAATATTAATCTAAATGGTTAGGTTGATAAATACTTTGTGAGAAGGCAAGAATTATGAATTCTAATTAATTTATAGGCTATTATATCAATGCACTGATACTTTATACGAATATACCAATGCAATTTACTCCAAATAGTTCTTTTTCTGCAAAAACAAAATATCTTGCAATTGAAAAAAGCTTAAAATAACTACACAAGGGGTGCCTGGGTGGCTCAGTCAGTTGAGCATCTGACTTCGGCTCAGGTCATGATCTCATGGTTCATGGGTTCGAGCCCCACATTGGGATCTGTGCGGACAGCTAGCTCAGAGCCTGGATTCTGTGTCTCCCTCTCTCTCTGACCCTCCCCTGCTCATGCTGTCTCTCTCTCTCAGATTTAAATAAAAACATTAAAAAATTTTTTAATAAAATAATGACACAAAAAAGAAGAACAAAGCTGAAAATAACATAATCCCAGATTTTCAGATATACTATAAAGTTTTACCATCAAAATAGTATGGTACTGGCACAAAAACAGACACACAGATAAATGAAACAAAATAGAGACCCCAGAAATAAACTTATACTTATATGGTCAATTAATGTATGACAAAGGAAACAAGAATATACAACGAAGAAAAGACAGCCTCTTCAACAAACTGAAGAGCTATATGCAAAAGAATGAAACTAGACCACTTTCTTACACCATACACAAAAATAAACCCAAAATGAATTAAAGGTTTTAATGTGAGCACTGAAACCATAAAACTCTTAAAAGAAAACATAGGCAGTAATTTCTTTTACATTATCTGTAGGAACATTTTTTTCTAGACATGTCTCCTGAGGCAAGAGAAATAAAAGCAAAATTAAGCTACTGAGACTACACCAAAGCAAATGCTTTTGCACAAAGAAGCCATTAACAAAACACAAAGGCAACCTACTAAATGGAAGAATAGATTTGCAAAGGATATGTCTGATAAGAGATTAATATTCAAAATATATAAAGAATTTACACGAGTCAACACCAGAAAAGCAATCCAATTAAAAATGGGCATAGGACCAGAGTAGACATTTTTCCAAAGAAAACACTCAGATGGCCAACAGACACATGAAAAGATGCTAAACATCACTCGCCATCTGTGAAATGCAAATCAAAACCACAATGAGATCACTTTATACCTGTCAGAACAGCTAAAACCAAAAACCTAAGAAATAACAAGTGTTGACGAGGATATGGAAAAAAGGGAACCCTCGTGCACTGTTGGTGGGAATACAAATTGGTGTAGCCACTGTGGATAACATTATGGGAAGATCTCAAAAAAAATAGAATTACCATATGATCCAGTAATTCCACTACTGGATATTTACCCAAAGAAAACAAAAATATCAATTTCAAAAGGTATATGCACCCCTGTGTTTATTGCAACATTATTTAGAGTAGCCAGGTTATGGAAGCAACCCAAGTGTACATCCACAGATGAATAAAGAAACTGTGGTGTGTGTGTCTGTGTTTGTGTGTATAACATACAATTAAATATTACTCAGCCATATAAAAGAATGAGATCTTGCCATTTGCAACAACAGGGATGGACCTAGAGGTTATAATACTAGTGAAGTAAGTCAGAGAAAAACAAATACCATATGATTTTATTCATGTGGAATTTAAGAAATAAATAAAGAAAAAGAGAAATGAAAAAACCAGATTCTTTAATATGTATTTCTTTTGGGAAGATCACAAGTAGGAGAGGGGCAGAGGATCCAAAGTGGACTCTGTGCTCACTGACAGCAGTGAGCCTGATGTGGGGTTCAAACTCACAAAACACAAGGTCATGACCTGAGCCAAAGTCGGACACTCATCCAACTGAGCCACCCAAGTGCCCCAAACACCAGATTCTTAAAAGCAGAGAACCGTTGATTGTTAAAAGGGAGGTTGGTGTGTAAAGACAAGAAATAAAGAAGATCAAGAGTACATTTATCTTGATTAGCACTGAATAATGCATAGAATTTTTTATTCATTATATTGTACACCTGAAACTAACACTATATGTTAATTATACTTCAACTGAAAAGATAAACAATGGGGGGGAGGAGTGTGATGGGCATGGAGGAGGGCACTTGTAGGGATGAGCACTGGGTGTTATATGGAAACCAACTTGACAATAAACTATTTTTAAAAAAGATAAACAAACAGCTAAGGGTGTATACATATTCTAACCACAGAAAGATTAAGGTAAAGTTACAAAACACACATGATTCTCCTTTCACAAACTTTGGTAGACAAGGTCTTCATTTTCTTAGAATTCACATTAAATCTAACTTCCATTCCACATCCTACTGCGTTGCCTGTAATTTCAATCCCAGTGAATATAGGGAATCCCTAAAACCTTACCCTTCTGTGGCTGCGTCTTACTCAGCATTGTATGAAGTTTCCAGAAAGACAATTAGGGAAGTCTCTGTTTATTGGTTCACATGCTGAGATGCCCATATTCCAAGTCAGCATGGCTTCTTGGAATTGTATAGCTTAACTGTGTCTAGCACTTATGATGCATGAAACTTGATAATAGCTATAGCCAGGGCACAAGGATCAGCCTCTCTCTTTGTAGCAATTAGTCATTTTCCCTCAAGAGAGCCAAAACTGGAGTTAGTAAGTCAAACTACTCAGACAACTTATGAGCCTCAATTTTGTTCCTGCATCTCCCTTTGCTACTTCCAAAATTATCATCTTTTGGGGCACCTGGGTGGCTCAGTCAGTTAAGTGTCCAACTTCAGCTCAAGGCATGACCTCCTGGTTCATATGTCCCAGCCGCGCGTCGGGCTCTGTGCTGACAGCTCAGAGCCTGAAGCCTGCTTCGGATTCTGTGTCCCTCTTTCTCTGCCCCTCCCTTGCTTGTGCTCTGTTGGTCTCTGTCTCCCAGAAATAAATAAAACGTTAAAAAACACACAAAATCATCATCTTTATTCCCTCTTTTCAAGAAGCTTAGTCTTCAGATAACTGTTTTGTTTCCTATTTATAGAAACTTATCCTGAGTTAAGGAAGTAACAAAGATTGACTTTTCCTAAAATATTGGAATAAAACATGAAGAGAAGGCATAAGCTAATAACTCAATAGCTTTTATCCAGCATTATTTCTATGGATGTTTATGTTTGAGTGCCATATAGTTATGGTGTATATTACTAACTTGAATAAAAAGAATTTTTTATATAATTAGAAAGTATTTTTTCCCAAAAATATAAGTTTAGATTATGCATCAAAGAAATAGCAATAGCT
>NW_027531883.1:216062-218104 GCF_008692635.1 Crocuta crocuta
CTACGTCTAAGTAAAACAAGTGTATCTAATTTCTTATTTCTGAAATTGTCTCTGTGCACCCCACTCTCCCCCTCCCCAGCTTTATCTGATTTGCTTCCATGTTGGGACATTAATTAATAAAGTGGATTTTACACACTCATTTTATGGCACTGTGTCTGTCTCACTTCGTCCACTAATTACTAAAATTTCACCAATTCTATCCCCAAAGGGACCAGTTATTTATTCTATCTCCATTGCCACAGACTGTACCATTCATCCCAATCTGCCTTCTACAGTCAGCATCACTGGTCACAGGAAGGAAAGGATCAGACAAGAAGAAAGAACAGAAGATGAAAAAAGTCCCTCAAAGCATCATGCATTTCCCAGGAGCAAAGAGGTGGCACCAATCCAAGGGCAGAGCTCCCTTTTGTTAACTCCCAGCACAGATCATCAGTCAATCCAAATGAAGTATCTCAGTAACTTTCCAGAAAAAAAAATACTTCTACAAGTAAAAGTTTGCAATTCCATTTTAAAGTTTCTTTTGCATTTATACCACAACTCAGACATTAAATTGACAGAAACAATTCAGACTCCAAAGTTGAAGTTACAGTTATTTACACAGTAGGAAAACCACAAGTCATGCTGTGAAGCTTTTGGCTCAACAATAGCAAAGCTGGAATTCCTTTCCCACCTCCCCACAACAAGGCGACATAGGAGTCCAGGTCCTCTCCATTCCCACAGATGGAGTCAAAACATTATTAGAAGTGCCCAAAAATATTTGACTGAAATATTTGAAGAAGGTTCACCTCGCCAGTATTTTATTTCACATTTAGATGGAAAATGTATCTTATGAATAGAGACCTGTTAAAATGTTTATGTCTTACATGAAAACAGAAATAGTGCTAGTAATTTTGCTTATATGTTCAAAAGACAGATTCAGAAATATATTTACATTGTACTTCATCAATTTAACTTTGACACATGGTTTCTAGCAACAAATAATTTGCTTCAATTATCCTTGCATAATTAGAATTAGAGGTTAACTATCTTCTGACTAAATGTGCAATTTCTTATCACTAGATAACTTTTACTGTCAATGGAGGTTACTTATTACTTATTTTTAAGTTAGAAGATCTTATAAAACTAATACGTTTAATTTTATCAATAGATATTCCCATAATTTATAAAAGGATATCAACTTGCTAATTTAAGAATTACTCATTTTTAATTTATTTTTTTTTTTAATGCTTATTCATTTTTGAGAGACAGAGAGAGAGAGAGAGAGAGACACTGTGAGTGGGGAGGGGCAGAGAGAGAGAGGCACAGAATCCAAAGCAGGCTCCAGGCTCCAAGCTGTCAGCACAGAGCCTGAAGTCAGGCTCAAACCCACACTGTGAGATCATGACCTGAGCTGAAGTCAGACACTAAACCAACTGAGCCACTCAGATGCCCCAAGAATTACTCACTTTTAAAAAGCCCTTTCAGCACATGTACCCCAACATTCATAGCAGCACTCTCAACAGTAGCCAAAACATGGAAAGAGCCTAAATGTCCATCAACAGATGAATGGATCAAGAAAATGTGGTTTATCTATACGATGGAATACTACATGGCAATGAGAAAGAATGAAATCTGGCCATGTGTAGCAACATGGATGGACCCTGAGGGTGTTATGCTGAGCGAAATAAGTCAGGCAGAGAAGGACAGCTACCATATGTTTGCACATATAGGTGGACTNAAATTAGAATAAGAATGATTTCCTTAATTTTTCCTTCCTGCTTTCATTCAGTCTAAAACATTAATAAAATTTTGTAAATATTTTGATTTAACCTATCTTGTATCTTGTTACTTTATCATCTAACNAATTTCTTTTTATCCTAACACATAAAGCTTGCCATCCAGTTATTTAAGAGAGATCCCCAGCATGTCAGCAATATGTATGTTAATGTTTATTTATTTTGAGAAAGCATACAAGTGGGGGAGGGGCAGAAAGAGAGAGGGACACGCAGAATCGAAAGCAGGCTTCAGGCTCTGAGCTAGCTGTCAGCACAGAGCCTGATGTG
>NW_027531883.1:218230-218417 GCF_008692635.1 Crocuta crocuta
ATGCAGAGCCTGACACACAGTTCAAACTCAAAAACTATGAGATCATGACCTGAGCCAAAGACAGATGCTTAACTGAGCCACCCAGGCACCCTGGGTAATATATATTTGAATTCACATTATTTCTATTCTACAGTAGTTTTGAAAAGTACATAATATGCAACTGACTGTAATTTCATTTTTAGAGGAC
>NW_027531883.1:219712-219936 GCF_008692635.1 Crocuta crocuta
TCATTTCCTTAATGCAGGGGGAAAATATTAGCAATTTCTTTTTATCCTAACACATAAAGCTTGCCATCCAGTTATTTAAGAGAGATCCCCAGCATGTCAGCAATATGTATGTTAATGTTTTTTTATTTTGAGAAAGCATACAAGTGGGGGAGGGGCAGAAAGAGAGAGGGACACGCAGAATCGAAAGCAGGCTCCAAGCTGTCAATGCAGAGCCTGACCCACAG
>NW_027531883.1:220159-221205 GCF_008692635.1 Crocuta crocuta
ATGGCTGAAAAAAGATTGTTTTCATATTAAATGTGAAAAAAAATTTTAATGTTTATTCATTTTTGAGAGAAAGAGAGAAGGGAAGGGGCAGAGAGAGGGAGACACAAAATTCTAAGCAGGCTACAGGCTCTGAGCTGTCAGCACAGAGCTCGACACGGGGCTTAAACCCACAAACCGTGAGATCATGACCTGAGCCTAAGTTGGACACTTATTTTTTTTTAATTTTTTTTAAAAAATATTTTTATTTATTTCTAGGAGANACGCGGGGGTCGAACCCACGAACCGCGAGATCATGATCTAAGCGAAAGTCGGACGCTTAACTGACTAAGCCACCCAGGCGCCCCCTAAATTGGACTCTTAACTGACTGAGCCACCCAGGTGCTCCGAAAAAAAATTTCTTTTAATGTTTATTTATTCTTGAAAGGGAGAGAGAGAAGAAAAAAAAAAAAAAACAGTGCATGAGTGGGGGGGGGATAGAAAAAAAGGGAGACATAGAATCTGAAGCAGGCCTCAGGCTCTGAGTTGTCAGTACAGAGCCCAATGTGGGGCTCAAACCCAGAAGCTACAAGATTCATGACCTGAGTTGAAGTTGACACTTAACTAACTGAGCCACCTAGACACCCTAAACACGAAATTTTTTGAATGCACAGGAAAAGTACTCTCTGGGTGACTTTCCCCCCAGCTCTGAACCACACACAGATTTTATTCATTAATTCAAGCAACTATCTGCCAGATTCTCATTTTTAGGGAGATGCTAAAGGTGGACAAGAGCCTCCGTATGAATCCACAGAGCAACTTGCCTGTTTGAGAAATAGGTCCTAAAGTGCAATTGAATATTTTCCAAAACACTTCCTTCTCCTGGGAAGTATATAGTTTGAGCTGTTTCATATCACTAATATTAACCATATGTTTATAAGAGACATTCTTTCTTAATTGTATGGCTTCCATATTAATACTGTTAAATCTGGGCTTTAGTGTCCTTAAAATTAATCCTTATTTACATACTTAAATGCAATGGAATGGAAGGAATGCAAACAAATGGAGCC
>NW_027531883.1:221252-229720 GCF_008692635.1 Crocuta crocuta
AAAAAAATCAAAGAAGAAAACCAACAACAAAAAACAGAAAGCCTCTGTAAAATGCTAGTAGCAGTTTTCGTGTCTTTTCCTCTCAGACAGAATAGCTCCTGTGTTAACCATATCCCAGATTCTTCACCTCTTGGCTGTATGCCTGTTTAGCTGCCCTACAAGTGCAACATTCATTAGTGTCACCTGAAATTTCCCCCATGGTAACCAGTGACAAATCAGGCAGGTAGCAAATGTTGTTGCTCTAATCATTGAGAGAAAAACATGAAATCAATCCTGTGCTAAAATGGATCTTCCAGGAAACATTTTGGAAACTAGACAATTCTTTTGTTACAAAAGCTGCAGTTAATTTTAATATGAATAAAAAGAACACCCTGCATAAATAGACATCACAGTATAATAAATCATTTATGTCACTTAACCCAGGATGGAGAGTGGCTGGAAGTTAGACTCTTGAAGCAGTTTTATTTTACTGTTGATGGTCAGATGTTTGAGACAAACTATCTTGCAATTCTCAAAAATCAGATATTAATAGGTTATATACCTGCTGCAACATTACGAAGACATGATGCTTTGTGACAGAATGAGGTATACACTCTCAAGCAAACTATTAGATTCTCCATCATATGCACATTCACAGTTATCTTTAAAGGTCTCTGGGTGGTATTTGCGGTTCTAATAATTAAAGGAATAAACGAACCTTCAAATGCAAGGTGTAAGAATAGCACCCATCTGGGTTAAGCAAGGCAAGAGACAGTCCTGAGGCAGTGTATTATTAAATGTCTGGCTCTGTGTGATTGCAGTAGATACATGCAGTCGTATTATCTGTTATCATTACAAAATGACAGCATAGATTAGGGATTTGGGTTTATGGCAAAGGAAAATGCACTTCTAAAAACTGCAAGTCTATTACGATGTCTTTTGGAATTTCTTAACTTTTATAGAGCAAAGAATGTGAAATCATCTCTATTTTGCCCCTTTAAAAATCTTCAGAGCCTCATCACATCTCCAAGAGCACCACACTTGTTCAGAAGCTCTCCTGAAAAAATTTTCAAGTTCCTTCCATGTTGTAGCAGCTGCCAAAAAGCAAAAAGTTTCATCTCAAATGAAGCAATGGTTCCTGCCACTTCTTATTCACAATGAAATTCAGGCACTTGGAAGGAACTGAATATAGAAGAGTATGTGTTGAACTTTGTCTCTTTCAATTAGCCTTTGAGATTTGAAGATTTAAAATCAAACAAATACATTCTTCCAAGTATTTCACTCCTCAAAGAAAACATGTAAGAAGAAATCAGACTTATCTTCCCTTTCAAACACGCTCCTCCATCTCTACTTCTATAAAGCACAAGAGCTAGGATTCTCTCAATTATACAAGCTCAAAGGCTCAAAGGCATCTTTCATTTTTCAGGTTGGTCATGCACTGGGCTAGGATCTAGGGATATAAAGTAGAGGTTTCCTTTCCTCAAAGTAAACCACACTTTGGTAGCCAGCCACCAAGATGTCCCCCAACGATTCTCTCCTCCTGGTATTCCCTACCCTTGTATACTCCTCTTCCACTTTGAATTAAGGCTGACCTAGGTGACCAGGAGGATATTGTGAAGGTAACAGTGTGAGACTATTGAAGCTAGGTTATAAAAGACATTACAGCTTCTACCTTGAACTCTTCAATTACTCACTCTGGGGGAAGCCAGCCACCAAGATGTGAAGATATACTAGCAGGCTTAGGGAGAAACTTATGTGGAGAACAACTAAAGCCTCCTGCCAGCAGCCAGCACTACCTTGCCAGCCATGTGAATGAGTCACCTTTGAGGTGGATAATCCAATCTTGCATACACCTTCGGACAGCTGGAGCCTTGGCTGATGTCAGCCTATAACCTCAGGAAAAACCCCAAACCAGACCTCCCACCCCTGCCCAGCCAAACCACTCTTGGGAATCGTACAGGATAACAAATATTTGTTATTGTTTTAGGCAAGTTTTGGGAATAATTTGTTACATACACCCCTTACCACCATTTAATCAGTTGCTAAATATTAAAAATTCTACCTACATGTATCACATGATCTCTTCTTTTTCATTCTTTTCATGAGAGTCTTGGTTCAGAAGTTTGTATTCTCTCCCTTATACTATCACACTTGCACCCCAAGTGGTAATGATGAACCCAGCCTTTCATTTCATCATGAAACTGCTGAATTAACGGGATGAAATGATAGATCAAAAGTTCTAAATGGTTGTCCATTTCCAAAATTGATTCCCAGTTCTTTATTCTTATAACTGAAAGGCCTGATAGTGTACACAATCTTTTTTGCCACTTACCTTCCATATTATCATTTATTTATCCAATGCCAGGGCCAAACTGACTAAAAGTTCTATCTGTATCTCTCTTCTTAGGTTGTTCCCTCCACAAGCAAGCCCTCATTATCCATCATTAGCTACCAAAGCATGGATCAAATGCTTTTTCTTTCATGGAGCCATCCATGTATCCCTAATATCTTCTGGGGTTGCCTCAACTTCACATATTTTGTAACTATTTCTTGTTTCTGTGCATTTTCAATGCATTTTCTGACTGCTGTTGTTTATTTGCCCTCTCGTATCCCATGCTGGACCTCTCTGGCTTCCCTTCATTCCCCCCAGAATATATAATTTAAAAACTGCTTCCCATAGCAGACTTTTACTACAAGTTTGAGGTAATGGAGGATGATTACAGAAGAGTAGGAACCCCAGTTATTACTAGATAGTGATTTTCTAACATCATTATCAAAACTCTAAGAAACATTTCTGTTTTCCTTTCTGTGAACCTAAGTTCATATTTTCTTTTTAAGATTTGGTTTTGGGCAGCGGCTAGGTGGCTCAATCAGTGAAGCACCCGACTCTTTTAGGCTCACATCCTGATCTCACAGTTGGTGAGTTTAAGCCCCGTATCAGGCTTTGTGATGCTAGTGCAGAGGCTGCCTGTGATTCTCTCTCCTTTGCTCCTCCTCTGCTTGTGCGCACATGTGCGTGCACGCACACACACACACACACACACACATGCGCGCTCTCTCTCTCTCAAAATAAGAAATACTTGGTTTAACACCTTCTTTACCCTCAGACCGCATTACATTCCCACCATATCCCACCTCCTCTCTCCTTGTAACTAAGAGTAATAATAATACAAATTTATCTTGGCTTAACATCTATTTCCTAAGAAATCTTACTTTTCACAACCAGGTCAAATCTGTCCAATCAGGGTGATATCAGAATAAAAGAATAATTTCTTTGAGATACTTGTACCCACTCTTTGAAAATAATCAAGCCTAACAGTTATTATTCCCATGTAAAAACTTCTTTCTTTATACCATATGCAATTTTACTACTTTTAAAAAAATTTCTCCTTTCACCCTGAACTTCGGCACTCTCAAATCAAAAATAGCATTTTATTAAAGTTTTATTCAGTCTTTCTTGTCACAAACATTTATTGGCTGCCCTCTGTATATGAGTTGCTCTCTGGAGCCATAGTATCCAATGAAGAAAGACTTTGAACATGGATACCTGACTAGATCTAAGTTAAGTTAGCCCTTTCTCTTTACTCCAAAGCTTCAGGTACTCCATTGTCTCCCTGACACTCTAGGTTTTGAGTATCTTCCACTGATCACCTGCCCAGTGAAGCTCCCTCCCACAGCGTGAAGCCAAGACCCATGGCAATCACTGCCCACTCCATCTTGAATACATTCTCTGGGATCTTGACCACATAGGAATCCTTGGCTCATTAACTCTGGTAGGGACTTCAAACTTTTCCCCTTTGCTTCTAGTGAAACCTCCATCAAACAGCATTTTAACAATCATTTTATGACTGTTAACTCAAAGTGTAGCCTTTCCCTTCTCACAAAGATTCTGTTCTTCCACCACTAACAAATAGTAATTCATTTAGAAGATCACTTAGGTCTGGTAGATTTTCAGCTTTGACCACTAGGATTCTCTCTCCAGTGCCTCATACCTCAGGCTTCTTTCTTCCTCAGCATAGCTTTCAGCTAGGATATCTTTAAGATTCTGCTGAGCCTCTAACAAATGTTTCCATCCCTGTATTTCTGGGATCCCACCATTGCCTTATTTGTACAGTAGAGAGGTTTCATATCCTTTAAGAATAGAATTAGCATTTCAGTTGAAATCACCACTCCTATAAAATGGGATTTCTCCAAAAGGAGACAGATGTGCACAAGATGTTTTTGTTGTATTAGCCAGTTAAATATGGATACAGATGGGTGTTTAATAAAATGCATGTGAACGTTGCTAATTATGATAAAACAGAGCACTGAATAACAAATTAGAAAGTCAATAACAGGACCTATGCTCATCAATAAATAAAAATTTTACCAATGGGGTTTAACATTTATTATAACTACTTTTCCAAGGTGTGAGCCACTATAGAGAAATCATTATTTCACTTCTGTAGGATTGGTAAAATGGGAAAGAACTTTCATATCTGTGCTCCCTGGAAATATCCAGGATACCTTTGAGTCAAGGAAAAAGCACTGGGGAAAACTTTGGGGGAAAGGTAATTCAGTTTTGTAGAACATAATATGTTAAAAAACAGATTTAACCCATAGCCATCCTGTATCCCAGCACTGCCCCAATAAGAAAGCCATTCTGAAAGGATATAATCACCCAAATGGGACTTTTCTGCCTTAACACACCAATTTTGTCACTTAGAGTTGCCTAGTAACTGAAATTGGGAAATTAATATAGTACTATATTTTGGTTCAATATACCCATTTCATGTATTTGTCCCTTAAAAACTCCAACAGTGTGGTGGAATGTAAACTGGTGCAGCCCCCCTGGAAAACAGTGTGGAGGTTCCTCAAAAAATTAACCATAGAACTCCCCTATGACCCAGCAATAGCACTGCTAGGAATTTATCCCAGGGATACAGAAGTGCTGATGAATAGGGGCACATGGACCCCAATGTTCATAGCAGTACTGTCAACAATAGCCAAAACATGGAAAGAGCCTAAATGTCCATCAACTGACAACTGGATCAAGAAGATGTGGATTATCTGTACAATGGAATACTCCATGACAATGAGAAAGAATGAAATCTGGCCACGTGTAGCAATGTGGATGGAGCTTGATGGTGTTGCGAACGAATTAAGTCAGGCAGAGAAAGACAGATACCATATATTTTCACGAGAACCATGGGGGAGGAGAAGGGAAAAAATAGTTGGGAAGAAGGAGGGAGGCAAACCATGAGAGACTCTTGAATGCTGAGAACAAGCTGAGGGCTGATGGGGGTGGGGGAGAGGGGAAGAGGGTGATGGGCATGGAGGAGGGCACTTGTGGGGATGAGCACTAGGTGCTCATATATGGAAACCAACTTGACAATAAACTATGAAAGAAAAAAAATAAAGGTTCCAAAATTAGAAAAAAAAAAAACCCTCCAACATTTTAGTTTATTAGGATTTTATGAAGATAACAAAGTGGAATGTAAAAACAAAGTTCAATAACTGAGCCAAGTATACTGAAAACTATAAAAACAGTGCTGGAAGAAATTAGAAAACAACTAAATAAATGGAAAAACATTCCATGTTCATGGCTTAGAAGACATAATGATGTAACAGCAACACAGATTCAATGCAATCTCTATCAAAATACCAAATGTNCTTCCCAACTTCCTATCTTCAAAACTTACTATAAAGCTACAATAATTAGGGCACCTAGGCGTCTCAGTCAAACATCTGACTCAGTTTCAGTTCAGGTCATGATCTCACAGGTTTGTGAGTTTGGGCCCTGTGTTGGGCTCTGTTCTCCATGTGGAGCCTGCTTGGGATTCCCTCTCTCTGCATCTCTCCCCTGCTTATATGCTCAGTTTCTCTCTCAAAATGAATAAACTTTAAAGAATAAATTTTTAAAAAGCTATAGTCATTAAATAAATATCAAAATAAGGAAATAAACTTAAAAATAAAATATTTAAAAAGTTACGATAATCAAAGGAGTACAGTACTGACATAAGGACAGACATAAAGATCAATGGAATAAAATTCAGAGTCCAGAAATAAACTCCTATATCTCTGACCAACTGATTTTCCACAAGAGTACCAAGACCACTCAATGTAGAAAGAATGGTCTTTTCAACAAATGGTGCTGGGGCAAATGGATATTCACATGCAAAACAATCAGGTTGGACCCTTATGTCACACTTTATAAATATTAGCTCAAAATGGGTCAAATACCTAAATATAAGAGCTAACCATAGAAGAAAACTCAAGGGTACACCTTTATGACCTTTGATTGGGTAATGTTTTTTTATATATGAAACCAAAATAAACAAGAAAAAATAAATTGGACTATACCAAAAAGTTTTTAAATTATGCATTAAAGAACACCAATAATAAAGCTAAAAGACAATCTATCCAATATAGACAATATATAGAGAGAGACAATATATAAAATATAGAAAATATTTACCAATCTTATATCTGACAAGGATCTAGCAAAGAACACATAACTTTTACAACTAAATAACAAAAAGACAACCCAATTATAAAATGAACAAAAGATTGAAAAATATTTCTCCAAAGAATATATACAAATGACCATCAAGCACATGAAAGGATGTTCAACATCATTAGTCATGAGAGAAACATAAATAAAATCAATAGTGAAATACTATTTCACACCCACTAGGATGGCTATAATGTCTCAAAAGGAAAGCAACAAGTGTTGGTAAGGATGTGGAGAAATTCTAATCCTCATACATTGCTTATGAGGATATAAAATGGTCTAGCATCTATATAAAAACAGTTTGCAGTTCTTCAATAAGTTAAACACAGAGTTATTACATGACTCAACAATTCCCCCAAACTGAAAGCAAATGTTGCCCCCCAACAAAAAAAATTGTATGTGAATTCTCATAGCAGCACTGTTCCTAATAGCCATATGGTGTACATAGCCCAAATGCCTATCAGTGGATGAATGGATAAAACTGTGGAGTATCCTTACACAAGAGTATTATTCAGCTATAAAAGGGAATCAAGTACTGATACATGCTATAACATGGATGGACCTTGAAAATATTTTAAGTGCTTTCACAAGACACAAAAGGCCACATATTTTATGATTGCATCTATATCAAATACTCATAGTAAGAAAATCAACAGAAAGCAAATTTGTGCTTGTTAGTGTTGAAGGGAGGGGATAATGGGGAGTGGCTGTTTTATGAGTACAAATTATTGCCTTTTGGGGTGATAAATATTTTCTGGAACAAGATAGTGGTGTTGGTTGCACACATTGTGAGGTACCAAATGTTACTGGATTTTACACTTTCAAATGGTTAAAATGGTAAATGCATACATTTTACTACATTAAAAAGAGACAGATCCTTATGTAACTGTCTAGAAAATGGCTTATGTTAATATGGTCTTTAAAAAGTTGCAGAAATGTGTACATAGCATGATGGGGCACAGATGCACGCATGTGTGCCAATTTAGACTACTTCTAAAGTTTTAGTTAAGAACATGGTAGCTGTTGTAACAGGTAAGTCCCCAAATCTCATTGGTTTACGGCAATTGAAATATATTTGTTGCTCACGTAAAATTCAAATTGTGTGTCAACCTCTCAACAGTGATTCAGGCCTTTAAGATGTGACTCTGCCATCTTCAATATGGCGAGTTTTATCAACCTGTAGGGGAAGAACAGGAAGGTATACATGTGGGAGTTTTTGTGGGTCTGGCTTAAAAGTGTCACACACCACTTAGGACCACATTTCATTGGTCACAATGCAGTGACAGGCCAACGTTTAACTAGAAGGGAGGCTGGTAAATAGAGTCCAGCTTTTTACCTAAGGAAGGAAAAGGAACAGGCTTACTCAACAGAGAATTAATCCTTTAAACGGAGACTTAAGAATAAACAGACTCCTCTAGGAATTGAGTCAGAGAAGTGGAGAGATTGTTACTTTTCACCCTATTACTTTCTTATTTTGAATTATTTTTATTTAAAAAATTTAATATTTTTTTCAATTTTAAAAATTTTTATAGTTTATTTTTATTTTTGAGACAGAGACAGAGCATGAGGGAGGGAGGGGCAGAGAGAGAGGGAGACACAGAATCTGAAACAGGCTCCAGGCTCTGAGCAGCTAGTACAGAACCTGACACGGGGCTCGAACCCACGAATGGCAAGCTCATGACCTGAGTCGAAGTCGAACGCTTAACTGACTGAGCCACCCGGGCACCCCTTTAATGTTTATTTTTGAGAGCGAACGAGTGAATGCAAGTGGGGGAGGGGCAGAGAGAAAGAGAGACAGAATCTGGGTCACAGAATCTGAAGCTGGGTCCAGGCTTTGAGCTGTCAGCACAGAGCCCCCACGCGGAGCTCGAACTCACCAAATGGGAGATCATGACCTGAGCCAAGGTTGATGCTTAACCAATTGAGCCACCCAGGTGCCCCAATTCTGAAGTATTTTAACTGAATGTGACTGCTATGGACTCAATTATGTCGCCCT
>NW_027531883.1:230099-231971 GCF_008692635.1 Crocuta crocuta
TGGGTCATCACCTCACAGTTTGTGAGTTCGAGCCCTGCATTGGACTCCACACGGACAATGCAGAGTCCTGCTTGGGATTCTCTCTCCCTGTCTTTGTCCCTACCCCACTTGTGTGTGTGCTCGCTCGCTCTCTCTCTCTCACGCTCTCTCACAAAATAAACTTACAATAATAATAAAAAAATAAAAAGTGATTAAGGTAAAAAGAGGCCATTAGAGTGGGCCCCAATCCAATATGATCAGTGTCCTTATAAGAGGACATTTGGACACACGGAAAGACATTAGGGGTGCACACACACAGAGGAGAGACCGTGTGAGAACACAAAGGGAAGGCAGCCATCTAGCTGTAAGCCAGGGAGAGAGGACATAAAAGAAACTAAGTCTGCCAAGTCCTTGATTCTGGACTTTTAGCCTCCAGAACTAACAGAAATGAATTTTTGCTGTTTAAGCTCCCCCCTCCACATGTGATACTTTGTTATACCAGCTCTAGAAAACTAACACAATATTTTTTTCATAACAAAATAAAAATCAAACTTGATAGGATTACCTAAATTCCATTGTCAAAAGTGAGGGAAACAGCCTCCCCGTACCTCAATATCAAAACCTCTTTCTTTCCTGCTAAGTGCCTAAAATACTCTTTAATGGTTTCACATAAAAGGTTTATGAGCCACAGTTTAAAAACACCCAGAAAACAGTACATCAATTTCTAGGAACAATTAAGTTTCAAATTAACTAGAAAATTAATTGGCTAACTTGGATTCTGACAATGCCCGTGTATTACACACAATACTGTGTTCCCAATTTGCAGAGATGGAGAATTCAATACTTTTATGCTTTTGGCTACTTTTTAATGTTTCCAGTTTTATTGTAAATACTGAATATTATGACCAGAAGTAGCAAATTTGTGTCCTCTCCATACAGCTGTTGGTTAAACCAGAAGCAAAAATATGGCAGTCAACAAATACTTATTGAGCAGTCACCACAACAAACACACAAGTGAAAGAAGATTCTATACACTGTTGACACATAATTAATGGAGGTATGTATATACATGCAACAAATTGCAAATTGACCAACGGCTAACGAATTCTTCCTGAGATACAGAGAAGACTAAGGTATTGTCTTCTGGATTTTCTTCTTCCATTGCTTTGACTCTGGACTGACTTGTCTAACAAGAGTTGTCAGATTCTACATCTAATACAGCTTTGTGGAAGATTATTCTCTTACAGCACTCAGAAGCAACATGCTGATTACAGAATTCTCAGTCCATACGATCCACATATTGTCTCCATCCCACAAAATTCAGCAAATGTATTCAATTTAATTCTCTAGTTCCACATTGATTTGAACTACTATTATTCCAACCTGTGCCATGCAGAGTTCCACTATGTAGCATCGTGCCCCCAAATTCTAACAAATGCCTTTTCTTTGCATCTTGCTTGCACATACCTCTACAATTTGTACATACTTCCACAGTTTTAGAAAGAAAACTATTACCTATTGCAGTGATATGCTCTATCATTCAAATGCCCTTTAATTTGTGGAAATACTTTTTTCTGTCTAAAGGAAATGAAGTCAGAGCCTGAAACAAGGGAAATGAGTGTTCCAAGGTTCAGTGAACTCTTTTCAGGTTTTAGAGGTGATACCTGAAAACTGAGGACAAGAGCTCCTATTCATACTAGCTATACTCCCATAATTCTAAAGATCTTATCCTGTGATATTCACTGTCCTTTGAATTTAGCCCTGCAGTTTTCACATCTATTTTTAAGAATATTTTACATTTCCTGTGATCATTATTAGCATCCTTCTGTGAAGCTATCATTAGAGAAAGATCAGTATTCTAGGAGCTCATGTGGTCAGTCAGGGAACCCAGAG
>NW_027531883.1:232152-233636 GCF_008692635.1 Crocuta crocuta
AAACACAATGGTATTGGATCAGAGTAGATGCAAAGTTTGTCCACATACATAATCATTAACTTACTAAAGCTTCCTCTTAAGACGACTTAAACATTGGAATTTTATTTCGTGTATATGTACATATGTTATCTATGTGTGTGTTTCTTCATAAAATGTATGATATAAAATTTGCTGACACACATTTAATGGCTTCCAGGGTATAAAAAAAAATGAAAAAGTTGGGAGCCTATTTGGAGAGAAGCAGCACATTGTTTATTTTTCTGTAAATGTAATCAAGGCTGCCTTCACCACATGCAGCAACAGTCCAAGGCTATGATTCACAGAGCAAAATTACCACCTGATCCTTGCAAATTGTAAGCACATCAGCGACAGCACAATCTCTTCCTTTGTTGTATGCCCAGAGAGACTCTCCTGACCACTCCAGCCCCTCACCCCTGAATACAAATGCGTACAAGTAACAAGAACTCCCAGGGTTCAGCAACCCTGGCAATGTTCTAAAACTCAAGTTAACAGAGAATGTGATGCCCTCTCTTGAAATAAATAAAATAATTCCCTTTGCATGAAAAGGAAATTACAAAAACAAAATTCAGTCAGGAGAACAGATTGAAAGCATTATACACAGCTTTATTTCTATTTTCTGTATTTGACATATGCCATCCATCAGATCATGAGTGTTTACTGAAAATATAAAGAAATAAACCTTGCCTCTGTAATTTTTTCCTGAGAAGTCAACATATCTCTCAGTTTACTAGAATATAATCATCTCAGATTCTAATTTATACAACCTAAGGCCCCAGTTATGTATTATTTTGCCGTTTCTCATAAAAAATAAAACTCCCCTTTTTCTACTTTAATTTACAAGAACTTAAAAGAAATACACACCATCACTATACACTGAGAGCAAAAATACTACTGTGTAATCATAGCATTTACCATCATGAAACTAACAACTATGTTATGTTGTGATAACAGGTTAACAATTAGCTTTGGGTTTTTTGTATAAGTAGGTTTTCTTAAATTCCTGGAGAATTGGGGAAGCAGACATACTAGCTATGGTTGTTTTATAATCACATGCTTTTATTCTGTTGCCAGTAACTATGGTATACATTCTCGATGTGATCGGTAGGGTTCAGACAGTTTATGACATTATACTGATTATAGTGAGTAGAATATTTGAGTATCAAGTTCTTATTTAAAAGCCTAAGTCTTCTTGGGTCCTTGGGTGGCTCAGTCGGTTAAGCGACCGACTTCAGCTCAGGTCATGATCCATGATTTGTGAATTTGAGCTCTGTGTCGGGCTCTGTGCTGACAGCTCAGAGTCTGTAGCTTGCTTCAGATTCTGTGTCTCCCTCTCTCTCTCTGCCCCTCTCTCAGAAATAAATGTTAAAAAAATTGTTTAAAGGAGTTAAAATTAAATAAATAAAAACTAGACAACAGACATTTTCTGATTTGAATGTGCTGGTATAAATCAATGTGAAATCTCC
>NW_027531883.1:233684-233906 GCF_008692635.1 Crocuta crocuta
TATAGACAGCCACCTACATGGGGTGACCTACTCTTGATCCAATCAGGGGACAGAGAGGTAGGCAGAACCCACATCAACTATTTCAACAGAACTGAATAGTCAATAAAAGCAATTCTTTGGGCTTCTGCTTTCATGGAATGGTCTTCCTAAGTTATTTTTGTTTCAGATAATAAAACATTTGTTCCATGAAAGACAATTATCAGAAATGTTGTGGAGATATGA
>NW_027531883.1:234085-255680 GCF_008692635.1 Crocuta crocuta
CAAGTGGTGTATTAACTATCTAAATGAAGATTCTCGATGTCCTAAAATTCCAAGACTGGTTTTAAGTAACTCAACAACAAATGAGTTTATCAACTCAATGAAGTGCTTAACTTTCTGCTGGTCATTAAGTAGAATTTCTTTTTTTTTTAAACATACTTTCTTCTTTGATAGCAGTTTTTGATTCACAGCAAAATTGAGAGGAAGTTAAACAGAGAGTTCCCATACACCCCCCATCCCCACATGCACAACCTTCCAACTGTCAACATCCTGCACCACAGTTGTGTGTTTATTTCAACCAATGAACCAATAATGAAAAACCACTATTACCCCAAATCTATAGCTTGCATTAGGGTTCACCCTTGGTGTTCATTCTATAGGTTTGGACAAATGTATAATGACATGTATCCACCACTGTGGCATACAAAATAGTTTCAGTGTCCAAAACATCTGCTGTACTCTGCCTATTCATCACCCCCTCTCCCAGGCCCTCTAAACCACTGATCTTTTACTGTCTATAGTTTTGCCTTTTCCAGAATGCCATATCGTTGGAATCCTACAGTTTGTAGCCTTTTTATATTGGCTTCTATCACTTAGTAACGTGCATTTAAGGTTACTCCATTCTTTTCCTGGCTTCTTAGCTCATTTCCTTTTAGCGCTGAATAATATTCCACTGTCTAGATTCACCATAGTTCATTTATCCTTTCGCAGATTTGCTCATGTTAAACATTTAAATTCAGCAGCAGAGTGATGTTCTAAGTAACTCTAGAATAAGAATCTATCACCGGTTCAAGTATACATCGTTCATGCAAGGCTTCATGGCTACTCCTGCATGAATTTGCTCCAGGTCTCTACAAACCCTTTGTGCATTATTTGAGCTCAAGAATATATACTTGCTTGAATCAGGATCCATCCAACAAAGAATATGGTCTCTGCTGGCAGTTCCCAAAGAACATTTTGTGAAAGAGCATAGTTGTACTTCAAAGCACCAACACTAAGTATTACATCATGGCTATGCAAACCCTAGTTTTTTCTCAGTTATCTAGTAAACCACATAAAAATAAAGATCCCTTCAAGTATACACAAAGACAAAGCAGTCATGCATTAATTAATCATATTACCAAGGATGCTCTTGGTTTATTGAGCACCAAAGGAAGCTTATATCTGGCAGTTATCAATTCATATTTAATGCTAAAGGTGAACAGATTAGATCATTCAAGGCTTAAAATAGATTTTAATAACTGATGTCTTTCTGTAAGTTCTTTTGCTTTGGATCACCAATGGTATCATGTTCTCTCAGAAAATAAATCTGAAAACACCAGGATCAATATAGAAATGCAGAAGTGCATTTCTTAGTGTTTATTTTTCATATGTTTGGCCTTTTAGTACACATTTATTAACAGAATTGATGTGGTACAAATCTAGTCTTTGCAATACATCATGGAAATAATGAGGCCAATTCTCTATGGTTCTTATTCTTTTATCTTCCAAATAACAAGATTGCATTTACTATTTCTTAATTGCAGTAAAATATACAGGATATAAAATTTACCAGTCTGATTATTTTAAGTGTAACAATCAGGAGCACTACATCTATTTACATTATTCTACACCCATCACTGCAGTTTCTATCTAGAATTTTCTGATATTCTCAAACTGAAACTCTGTACCCATTAAACACTAACTCCCACTATCCCTTTCCCCGGGTCCTAACAACTACCATTCTACTTTCTGTCTCTATGAATTTGACTATCCTGGGTGCCTGTTATAGGTGGAATCATAAAGTATCGTCTTTCTCTGACTGGCTTATTTAACATAGCATTAATGTCTTCAAGGTCTATCCATGCTGTAGCATGTGCCAGAATTCCTTTCCTTTTCAAGGCTGAATAATATTTCATTGTATGGCTAGACAAACTTTTGTTCATCCACCTATCCATTAATAGACAGTTGGGTTGCTTCTGTCTTTTGGTTGTGACTAATACTACTGTGAAATAGGTATACAAATATTTGAGTCCCTGCTTTCAATTCTTTTGGGTGGATATCCAGAAATGGAATTGATGGATTCTACGGTGATTCTATGTTTAATGGATATGTCAGACTATTTTCTTCCAAGGCTGCACCCCCATTACATTTCCACTATCAATGCACAAGGGTTTTAATGTNAATATTCAATAAAGCAAGTATATATTTATAGCCCCAAAATATTATTAATATTACTGTTATTATGACCGTCAGCATCATATTAAAGGCACACTGTGGAGGGAGAGGCAAGATGGCAGAGAAGTAGGGAGCTCTGTACATTTTACTCGTCCACATCTCTCAAACGGAGAAGGCCCAAAGCCATAGGAACCCTTACAGAATCCAGGAGTTTAGGAGGAAAAGGAGACAGAGTCTGCTGAGAAAACCTTATAGCGTGAGTGGGAACTGGGGAAGATAAAAATGGGCTGGGACCAGAGACACAGAGGGAGGGGAGGGAGCCCCCTTTGTGAGGAACCGCAGTGTGTCTAGGGGAAAAGAAAGAGTGGATGAAACTTCTCAAGAAACTGTCCCTGTCCCTGGAGAAGAGAAAATCCTCGATTCGGGACACAGAGGGATCCGGTTTCCTGCTGTCCAGCTGACCCTGAGCGGGATGCACTGGTCCCAGGCAACGCTGAGAGAAACTGCTTCTCTGCTCGCCAGCTCAAGCTAGAGGGGAAGCAATGCACCTAAAGCCATGCCACTACTCTTCTGGCTGGGCTTGATCCGCAGTGGGGAGGGGACCAGGTTGAAACTGCTCAGAAGGACTCAGCCTATAGATTTATTTCAGGTGCCATCAATGGGGCACGTGGACTAAAATCTGGAAAGGAGGCCTGGCTTGGGATATAGAGCATGGCCCAACTTGGTTATGCCCGCAGCAGAGGGAGATTGGACCCAAAAGAGTGAGTTGCAATGCCTGGTTCAAGAAGACACCGGGGTGCTGCCAATTTCCTCTCCACAACAACCAAGGTGAGAACTCAGGGAGCCACCCACGGGACAGGGTGCAGTGGAGGCTAAGACCCGCCTACACCAAACCATGCCCATCCCCCCTAGAGAGCTGCTTTATTCAAATCATGGGTGCACTGCAATAATTAATTCTAGATCAACTCTTTCTATTCAGATATATTTTCCCTTGTCTCATTCATAACCTTCCATTCTGCTGGACTGGGCACTCTGGTCACTGGTTTGCTTAAACAGTCACATTTAACCCATTCTCTAGATGTATATTCTACAACTCCACTGCTACCTTTTAATCTCTCTCTGGAATAATCAGACTATACAGTTTCGCTGGGTAACATTATCTTCGTTTCTTTCTCCTCACCTCTTACCATATTCTCCTCTTTCTTTCTCTGAATTAAGACTCTTAGGCTCTCTGCCTGGTCATTTCTCTTCCAATTTTGCTTCCTCCCCAACCTGTCATTTCTCTCTTTATATATGGTCTTCCATCAGCACTGCATACACACGGCTCTTTATTTGTAGCTGGGAATTATGGTTTTATGCTTTTAGACTGTCCTTTGTCTTTTGGGTTTTTTCTTTTTTTTCTTTCCTTTTTTTATTTTTTAGTAATTTTTATTTTTACTCTTTGTCTTTCATCCTTTCTCCTTTTTTAACCTTCCTTTTTTTCTTCTTCTTTTTCCCTTTCGGTCTGCATATCTGTTGGATTTGTTTGTGCGTTTGTGTGCCTTTGTTCCCTGTGTGTCTGTCTATCTGTTTTCTTTTCCAGGGCTACTTCAAGAAACAAGCCAAAGTACACATGGTAGAGAGTCCGAAATACTACTACGAGTAGGGAAATAAAATAGCCAAAGACTCAACAAGAGAGACTAAGAGACACCATTTAAAGAACACTTCCTAAATGGACAGGCCCTGCACAGTCAGAGAGCCTTCTTTAAAACAGCAGTACTCACAGGTGCACAATGCATAACAAGCTTTTAAAACTGACTAGAGATAGAAAGCTAACCAAAATAATGAAATGGAAGAACTCTCCTCTAAAGAAATTCCAGGAAGAAATGACAGCTAAAGAACTGCTCAAAACAGATATAAACAACATAAATGAACAAGAATTTAGAACAATAGTCATAAAATTAATCGCTGAGCTTGAAAAAGGCATGGAAGACATCAGAGAAAATATTGCTACAAAGACTATGGAGTTTAAAAATAGTTGTGATGAATTAAAAAAAAGCTGTAAATGAGATGAATAAAATTTAGGCATCCAATGCATGGAATGAAGAGGCAGAGAGGAGAATAGGTGAATAGAAGACACAATTATAGAAAAAGAGGAAGCTGAGAAAAAGAGAGATAAACCGATCCATGAACATGAAAGGAGAGTTCAAGAGCTCAGCAATACAATCAAAGGGAACAATATCCGTATTATAGGAATCCCAGAAGAGGAAGAGAGAGTGAAGGGCGCTGAAGGAGTCCTTGAACAAATTATAGCAGAGAACTTCCCCAATCTGGGGACGGAAACAGACATTGAAATCCAAGAGGCACAGAGAACTCCCCTCAGATGAAACTTGATTCAATCTTCTGCATGACATATCATAGTCAAACTGGTAAAATATAAGGACAAAGAGAGATTCTGAAAGCAGCTGGGGATAAAAAGGCCCAATCAAAGTGGTTATACACCTATCTACTCAAACTTGGCAGGCCAGAAAGGAATGGCAGGAAATCTTCAATGTGATGAACAGAAAAACTATGAGGTCAAGAATCCTCTATCTAGCAAGCCTGTCATTCAGAAAGGAAGGAGAGATAAAAGTCTTCCCAAAGACACAAAAATTGAAAGAATTTGTCACGACCAAACCAGCCCTACAAGAAATCCTGAGGGGGACTCTATGAGGGAAGTGTTGCAAGGAACAAACATACCAGAGACACCACCACAAGCATGAATCCCACAAAGGACACAATGACTCTAAACCCACATATTTCAATGATAACACTGAACGTAAATGGGCTGAAAGCTCCAATCAGAAGACATAGGGTAGCAGAATGGATAAAAAACAAAACCCATCTATTTGCTGTCTACAAGAAACTCATTTTAGACCTGAGGACACCTTTAGATCGACAGTAAGGGGATGGAGAAATATCTATCATGCTACCGGAAGTCAAAAGAAAGCTGGAGTAGCTATACTTATATGAGACAACTGGAAGTTAAAGTAAAGGTAGTAACAAGGGAGGAAGAAGGGCATTATATAATAATTACAGGGTCCATCCATCAGGAAGATCTAACAATTATAAATGTCTATGCACTGGATACAGGAGCACCCAAGTACATAAAACAGTTAATCACAAACAGAAACAATCTTATGGATAAGAATGTGCTAATAGCAGGGGACTTTAATACTCACTTACAGCAACGGAGAGATCAACTAGACAGAAAATCACTAAAGAAACAATGGACTTGAATGACACATTGGACCAGATGGATTTGACAGATATTTTAGAACTCTTTATCCTGAGGCCATGGAATTCACTTTATTCTCAAGTGCACATGGCACATCCTCCAAGATACATCACATACTGGGACGTAAAGCAGCCCTCAATAAATATGAAAGAAGTGAGATCATACCATGCACACTTTCAGATCACAATGCTATGAAATCTGAAATCAACCACAGGAAAAAGTCTGGAAAACCTCTAAAAACATGGAGGTTGAAGAACACCCTACTAAAGAACAAATGGGCCAATCAGGCAATTAGAGAAGAAATTAAAAAACACATGGAAACAAATGAAAATGAAAATACAACAATCCAAACTCTATGGGATGCGGCAAAGGCAGTCCTAAGAGGAAAGTACATTGCATTCCAGGCCTATTTCAAGAAATTAAAAAAAGCACAAGTACAAAATCTAACAGTGAACCTAAAGGAACTAGAAGGAGAGCAACAAGAGCACCCCAAACCCAGTAGGAGAAGAGAAATAATAAAAATCAGGGCAGAAGTAAACAATATGGAATAAAAAAAAAAAGTTGAAGAGATCAATGAAACCAAGAGTTGGTTTTTTGAAAAAATAAACAAAATTGAGAAACCTCTAGCCAGGCTTCAAAAAAGAAAAGAGAGAGCACCCAAACAGACAAAATAATGAATGAAAATGGACTTATGACAACCTATCCCTCAGAAATACAAGCAATTATCAGGGAATACTATGAAAAGTTATATGCCAACAAACTGGACAGCTTAGAAGAAATGGATAAATTCCTAAGCACACACTCACTACCAAAATTCACATGGGAAGAGAGAGAAAATCTGAACAGACCCATAACTAGTGAAGAAATCGAATCAGTTATCAAAAATCTCCCAACAAATAAGAGTCCTGGGCCAGATGGCTTCCCTGGAGAACTCTATCAGACATTTAAATCAGACTTAATACCCAATCTTCTCAAGCTATTCCAAAAAAGAGAAATCGAAGGAAAACTTCCGGACTCATTCTACAAAGCCAGCATCACTTTGATTCTCAAGCCAGACAGAGATCCAGCAAAATACGAGAACTACAGACCAATATCCTTGATGAATACAGATGCAAAAATCCTCAACAAGATACTTGCACATCGAATCCAACAGTACATAAAAAGAATTATCCACCATGATGTATTGAGATTCATTCCTGGGTTACAAGGGTGGTTCAATATTCAGAAATCAATCACTGTCATGCATCACACTAACAAAAGATAAAACCCATATGATCCTGTCAATAGATGCAGAAAACGCACTTGACAAAATACAGCATCCCTTCTTAATAAAGGCCCTCAAGAAAGTCGGGATAGAAGGAACTTACTTAAACATCATAAAAGCCATCTATAAGAAGCCCTCACCTAACATCATCCTCAACGGGGGAAAACTGAGAGCTCTCCCCCTGAGATCAGGAACACGACAGGGATGTCCACTCTCACCACTGTTATTTCACACAGTGCTGGAAGTCCTAGCAATAGCCATCAGACAACCAAAGGAAATAAAAGGCATCAGAATTGGCAAAGAAGAAGTCTAACTCTCACTTTTTGCAGACAACTTGATCCTCTACATAGAAAACCCAGCAGACTCCATGAGAAGCCTACTAGAATTTATTCATGAATTCAGCAAAGTTGCAGGATACAAAAATCAATGTACAGAAANAAGGCATCACCATCCCAGACTATAGCCTCTACTACAAATCTGTCATCATCATCAAGACAGTATGGTACTGGCATAAAAACAGACACATAGACCAATGGAATAGAATTGAGAACTCAGAATTGGACCCACAAATGTATGGCCAACAAATCTTTGAGAAAGGAGGAAAGAGTATCCAATGGAGAAAAGACAGCCTCTTTAACAGATGCATCCCCACAGGCAAGAGAATCAAGAGCAGAAATGACTATTGGGACTTCATCAAAATAAAAAGCTTCTGCACGGCAAAGGAATCAATAAAACTAATAGGCAACCGATGGAATGGGAAAAGATAGTTGCCAATGACCTATCAGATAAAGGGCTAGTATCCAAAATCTATAAGGAACTCACCAAACTCCATACCTGAAAAACAAATTATCCAGGGAAGAAATGGGCAGAAGACATGAACAGACACTTCTCCAAAGAGGACATCCAGGTGGCCAACAGACACATAAAATGATGGTCAGTGTCCTTCATCATCAGGAAAATGCAGATCAAAACCACACTAAGATACCACCTCACGCCAGTTACTTAGAGTGGTTAAAAGGAACAAATCAGGAGACCTTAGATGCTGTTGAGGATGTGGAGAAATGGGCACCCTCCTACACTATTGGAAGTGTAGCCCCTCTGGAAAACAGTGTGGAGGTTCCTCAAAAAAATTCCCATAGAACTTCCCTATGACCCAGCAATAGCACTGGTAGGAATTTACCCAAGGGATACAAGAGTGCTGATGCATAGGGGCACATGTACCCCGATGTTCACAGCAGCACTCTCAACAATAGCCAAAACATGGAAAGAGCCTAAATGTCCATCAACGGATGAAGGGATCAAGAAGATGTGGTTTATCTATACAATGGAATACTACATGGCAATGAGAAACAATGAAATCTGGCCATGTGTAGCAATATGAATGGAACTTGAGTGTGTTATGCTGAGCGAAATAAGTCAGGCAGAGAAGGACAGATACCATATGTTTGCACGTATAGGTGGGTTAGAAGGATTTTAAGGGAGGACCATGGGGGAGAAGAAGGGGAAAAATAGTTGGGGAGAGGGAGGGAGGGAAACCATGAGAGACTCCTGAATGCTGAGAACTGAAGGCTGATGAGGGCGGGGGAGAGGGGAAGGGAGGTGATGGGCATGGAGGAGGGCACTTGTTGGGATGAGCACTGGGTGTTATATGGAAACCAACTTGACAGTCAACTATTAAAAAATAACAAAAAATAAAGGCACACTGTGAAAGGGTATCTCATACTATTGCAAATATCAAGGCACTATGACATATTTTAAATAGAAAATTAACACCCATCAAAGAAAGAACTAGAGTTGCTAATTTTTGTGCCACTCAGTTTTCTTGTCAAACTTCTCAAATATGCACACTCATAATTACCTTCTAATAGGTACATTACTTGGAATTTTTCCTCCTTGGGGCTATTTAAATGCAAATGTCATTACCTCTAATTTGAGCTACTCTCAATGCTCTCAAGTCAGACTGGGCCCATCTGGCTATTCAAAGGCAGCTAAAGCACACACATCTGCCAAAGGGCAGGTTTGCATATGGGCTCTTGGGCCTCCAGTGCTGTCTTCAGCCTGTGCCAGGTGCCTTCAGGACACAGGCTTGCAGGCTGCACTTCTTCATGCATAGCAGCTTCTGTTCGGTTGATTCAAGTCAAGCAGATCTGTTCTTTTTAAACCTATCACCCGTTTTTACATGAATGTATTGATCTGCTCTTGACAAAACAAGGACAAGATCTAAAGGAAACAAAACCAATTGAGCTCTATCATCTGCAAACAGACTTGTGAAATATAAGCAGTTTCAGAAATGTAACATTTAGCCATTGCTCATAATCTGAAACAGGAACTTGACCCCAGAGCAAAGAAGAGCCCTTCTGGGAAAAAAAGTCCAATAATCTTGTTTCAAAATGGTCAACATCTGGTTGGTCACACAGGAATTCAGCCTTACTTTTTGCCACCTTCTTTATCATCTCTCTTCTGTTGCCTACATGGGCACCTGCATAGTCTAAACATCCAGTACTGTGTGGTTGATGGAAATCGTAAGTGCTCAGTGTTTTATTGGAGTGCTTTAAAAGTTCCTCTAAGGATAAAGCCTCGAAGACAGTGATTCAAGCTAGGAATTTTGGAGTGTTTCCTAAACCTGTCAACCATTGTAAATGCTGTTAAATCTCAAGTGTGTTATGTACATGAACAGCAGTTCTTAAATATTTTGTCTTCAGTCTGTGATACTTACTCTTGAGAGACTCCTTTTAAAGTATAAAATATCATAATGCCCTTATGTAAATGTTGGCTGCAGCAAAAGCATGTTGTACTTTTAGCAAGACAAAAGAGAAAGGAATGGTATTTGGGCTCTTTCCAAGAACGAAATAGAAAATAAGGCCACTGATTCTGAAGGAAAGAAGTGATACCATCCACTCACCATGACTGCCTTAACATTCCCTTTAGCTTGATTCAACTTTAGACAGGTTTCTTCCTGACTGTAGGACCCTGATCTCCCTTTCTTTAAGGATTTACTTTAGAAAACTAGTAATTGTTCATTCTTTCTCTGTTTCTTTGAAATGTATGTAAATCTTCTCCCAGCCTCTTGCCAGTTTTGCAACCCAGAAAACATCTTGCTCCTGTATCTGGGAACCATCTCTTTGAAGAGTAAATATCAATGATGATAGGATGATTGCACCCCTATCTCCCAGTCTGTGGGATGGTAGAAGCCTAACTCCAATGGATGTCAATTAGCAAGCACAGATGGTCTAATCACCATAAAAAAAAACATGTGCAAACTCAGGAATAAACTCAGTGTGTTCCACACATCCCATGAATTAACCTCCTCCCTATCATCCTCCAGTACTTTTCCACTAGCTCACCCCAGTGCTTAAAAACTCTGCCACTTTTTGTTCAGTGAATGTGAATTCACTCTCTCCCCCTTATTGCAACAGCCTGAGTAAAGTCTTCCTTGCCTGTATGACTTTGGTGGAGTTTTGGCTTTCATATTACATAATGGTGGAGATACTAGGTTAGTTCTAAAATTGTCAGCTTATTGCAACTTTTTAGTATTTAAGTAATTTTTGCTTTTATATGTATAATATGTGAGACAATGTGCTACTCACATTATTTCATTCACACCTTTAAGGAGACAAACTGCCCCCTATTTGCTCAGGAATGGAGGCTTTCGGGGCGCCTGGGTGGCTTAGTCGGTTAAGTGTCCGACTTTCCGACTTTCGCTTAGGTCATGATCTCGCGGTTTGTGGGTTCGAGCCCCGCGTCAGGCTCTGTGCTGACTGCCANCAGTTGATTACCTTACACCCAGTCGGGCATTTCATTATGCATTAACACCTGACTTGGGGAGTTTAGGAACATTTAGTAACCTGGTAATATACTCAGGTTTCATGGTCAGAATCTTAGGCTCCCAAGGTCAAGCCCCAGGTTTGACCACTTACTTCATGTGTAGAATTTAGTGGTTCATCACTTAACACACAACACCCAGGGCTCATCACCACACGTGGCCTCCTTAATACCCATCATCCATTTAAACCACCCCCCTGCCCACCTCCACTCCAGTAACCCTCTGTTCTCTATAGCTAAAAGTCTGTTTTCTGGTTTGCCTCTTTTTTCCCTATATGTTCATCTGTTTTGTTTTTTGAAGTCCACATATGAGTGAAATCATATAGTATTTGTCTTTTTCAGACTAACTTATTTTATATATATACACACATGTATATATACACTCACACCACATCTTCCTTATTCATTCATCTGTCAATGGACATTTGTGCTCTTTCCATAATTTAGCTATTGTTGATAGTGTTGCTATAAACATGTGCATGTGTCCCTTCAAAGCAGTATTTTTGTATCCTTTGATCAAATAGCTAGTAGTGAATTGCTGGATTGTAAAGCATTGTTGATAGTGGCATTAGAGTTATAAAGACGTAAGTGACCTGTCCTGTCATCAAAGAATTTACATTATGAAATGCCAAATGCTATGAGATCCCACTTAATTCAAGTTGAAATGAGGATGCAATCACCTCCCTGTGAAATAACAGACACTACTTCAGAAAGAACATGGTATTGACCTGATCTTAATGAATGGCATAATAAGGAACTCTTCAGAAAACCCCATGTGAATCCTAAAACCTGTTGGCAATACTATGCTGTGGAAACTAATGAAGCTCACTTCAATGAGCATAAACAGAAGCTACTTATTTGGAGATTGTGAAAGCAAGGGAGTCAGCCAATATCACTTGCATCTGGCAGAGACTCAAAGGCAGGTAGGAGACTTGAAAAGCTTTGTAGTTTTGAAAAAGAAAGGCTTCAATTTGTTCTGATTAGAAGCTGTTGGCACACAGAAGATCAAGACAGGCTACATAGAAGTAAAGCATCTTACATGCTCATCTGGGGAGGATATTTAGCTTTCTCTGGTTGGCCAGGAGTTAGAAGTAGGTGAAAAATATAGGGAAGCTTCTAGTGATTGATCCAGTTCTGACCATTCTGGACTAATTGCCACCGAGGTCATGGTTTGGCTTCCCATGCAGGTTGCTGCAAAAATTGTAGGTTAGATCCCTATTGGGATAGATGGACTGACAATGTCCCTTTCCTTTCTCTTGGGAACATGCTCTTTATCCTTAGAGAAGTAGGGAAGTCACAGAGCCCTTTCCTGTCCTGTTGTTTCTCATTTAAGACAGTAGGTAATTAAATCTGAATTCATCACTGGCCTATCATTTCTGCCCTATACAAAGTAATAAAGTAAACCCTCTCCCACCATGTCTTTGAAGGAACAATGCATACTGTAATACAGGGCACTCCTATGCCCTGGCATTGATATATGACTGAGTAATGACAGTTTAAGGACTCAGGAATGATCTCGACAACGAAAGATCTCCTATAGGTAAAAGAGCACAGAATTTGGGAAACATCTGGGTGTTTTTAGGCACCGAAACCAAGAAAGGAATAAGGAACATCGCCTTTCTTTCAGCCTTTGTCCTTTTTTTCCCCGAAGAATATGCATCTTTATGATTTTAAAAATCATAGTGTGTTCTGGATCAGAATATGGAGACTGTAGGTAAGCAAAGGAATTTGATATAATCATCCAGTTGAAGCACACTGTGATATAAATTAAATAGCGATAATTGGAGACAAAAACCTAAAGCCAGAAAGACATCATGGTATGTATTGACCTGAGTGTATGGATTTTGAGAGATAATCCCATCAGGACAGTATTGGTGCAATTCAAATTCATAAAAGCAAAATGTAGAGATATATGCAAGGAGCATCAGTGTCCAGAAAGTGTGTGTAGAAAGCAGAGTACGGAGTGAGGAGTTAGAGAGTAGAGTTTTCAGTATCATGTGAACCTGTCACAAGGCGAAAAGAGGCACAGCAGGACTCAGGAGCAGGCTCCATGTACAGAAGAGCATAACAAATAAGAGAAGGGACCAAGTTTTTAAAATAATAGCAGCAAATATGTAATTGCAACCAAAGGGCAGTTAAACATTAAAAGGTCCACATTGTTGCATAAAATGTGTTATGTTGGGGCTGACTCATTCTTCCACTTATATATGGAAAACATATAGAACATTTCACACTAAAGCATTCACACTGTATGCTTCTTTAACAGAGGAACTCTTTCAAAGAATCGACTTAGATAGAAAGGTATTTGATGGCATGGATAGTGACTCATCAGTATTTGGTTATCCCATGTTCCCAACAGTCTCTTACACAGATAATGTGTTCAATACATTCGAAGACATCCATGTGGAAATAAAACAAACTTCCTTAGCTCTTCAAGAAATTACTTATACTCCAAATACTACAAGTACTCATGCTTGACTTATGCTAAAAATGTGAATCCGTGCATTAATCCTTTGTCCCTGTTGCAGCAATCTGAACGTTTATTAAGCCATTTGTATGTTTTTCCATAAAGACATACACATGAACATTTCATTTCAAAATAACACATTCCATATTATATGCACTAAAATGTGCCAGATATTGAGCTGTTTTGTTTTTTTTTTAATATTTTTATTTATTTCTAGGGGAGAGAGAGAGAGAGAGAGAGACAGCGTGAGCAGGGGAGGGTCAGAGAGAGAGGGAGCGACAGACTCTGAAAGAGGCTCCAGGCTCTGAGCTGGCAGTCAGCACAGAGCCCAACGCGGGGCTTGAACCCACAAACCGCGAGATCATGACCTAAGCGAAAGTCGGACGCTTAACCGACTAAGTCACCCAGGCGCCCCGAGCTGTTTTCAATATACATTGTATCATTTATTTTTCACAAGAATTCTATAAAATAGGCACTCTTCTTTTAACAAGTTTAAAAATTATGGAACTGAGAATAAGAGATCTGTATTAATTTACTGAGGAACCAATATGTATGCTAGAACACTTACCAGGACTTTCGCTTCTTCACCAAAATTCTGCACCACTCTAGGATACACTTCCAAACCATTCACCTAGCTATTCCAGATAAATCTTAATAAAGTTTATCAGTTCACTCAAATCACACACCTAGTGGTAGTAGAAGTCAACTTAGATTTTGCCATAGCATGTGGAGCATTACAACTTAAAAAGATCTTGTAAAAAGAGTAACTAAGCTTGAAGAATCATTCTCCTATCACAAACTAGTAGGAAACTGAATAAACACATTCAACAATTATTTCCAGACATTGGTCAACAGGCAGTGCAGGACCGTGGTCCATGAGGTAAAGGAAACAAAGGAATCAGTTTCCAGGCCACAGTGTGGGGGAGGATGAAACCAAGTAAGGTCCAGTGATCTCACTGAGTTGTTAAGACAGATATCAATGTTCACAGAGTTTGTGGTCCCTAGAATTTGAGGGGCAGGATATTGAAGAGGAGAACACTGTACAGAGATAGGCTACATAGGGAAAGAACTGTAAACAGAAACCTGAAAGTTCCTAGAGCTCCAACAAGGATGAGAAGAGTTTGTGTTTTCATCAACCAAAGGGGAGTGACCTCAAAATAAAAAGACATCAAGCAGAAATCCCAGAAGGATATACCATTTTGGTGAGATTTAATTAGCCCTACAATAAAGACTATTTTGGATCTGTGTCAACAGTTTAAAATCAACCCCTGAAAGAATTAAGATATCTGAATATGATCTATTCAAATCTAACCTCTGCCTCCCTTTTATAAGGACACTTGTGATAACATTTAGTGTCCACTTGAATAATCCAGAATAATCTCTGCATCTAAGATATTTAGTCATCTCTGTGAAGTATCTATTGTCACTTAAGGTAACATGCACAGTTTTCAGAGATTTGAATCTGGGTATTTTGGGGGCAACTGTTCAACTATCAAGGCCCAAATGGCTTCACTGGTTAATTCTACCTAGCATTTAATAAGAATACTTACTCCATATAAATTCTTTCAGAAAATAGAGATGGAGCAAACACCTTCAACTCATTATATGAAGACACCACTGCTCTTATACCAAAACCAAAGACATAAAAAGAAAAAAACTATGAAATGATTTGCCTCATAAATATAGATGAAGAAATATTTAGCCAAAGGTTAGAAAGAGAATACAGGAAGATATATAAACACTGATGTTTTAGAACTAAAAGAAGTTCATAAAATAATGAAAAGTTGGTGTGACACTTCAAATTAAAGTAACTAATGTTATTAAACACCAAATGATAGAGAAAATGTTTGCCAAAATTAAACATACATTCATCTTAAAAATTTTCACAAAACTAAGAGCAGTGACATTTTCTCAAGCTAATAATAGGAATCTATGTAAGAAGTTCAGCTCATTATATTTAGTGATAAATGACTGCGTGGTTTCTTCCTAAGATCAAGATTAAGAGAAGAATGTCCTCTCTCACCACTTCTATTCACCACTGTTCTTGAAGTTCTAGGCAGTGTAATAGACAAGAAGAAAAATATTAAAGGCATGCAGATTGATTAGCAAGGTCATGGGTCAAGTAAAAATACAATAATACATTTCAATATACTAAAACATAACCAGTGAAAACAAAAAAAATTTAATATGCCATTTATACTTGTATACAAAATAGGATATTTGTATGGATACATTTAACAAAGCAGATGTAAGAGCTATACATGTAAAACTACAAAACACTATGAAAAGAATTTTAAAGGACCTAAAAATAGAGGTCTACCATATTAATGTATTGGGAAACTTAATATTGTTGTGATGCAAATTTTCCACATATCAATCTACATATTCAATGTGATCCCAATTGAAATCCCATGAATTTTGGGGGGTAGAAATTGACAAGTACACTATAAAGTTCATGTAAAAATACAATGGACCTTAACAACTCAAATTGTTTTTATGAGGAGAACAAAGTTGGTGTACTACTTTCAAGATTTATTATAAAGCTACAATAATCAAGACCTAGTTTTTGGCATGTGTGAGAATTTGACAGAAGACAAGTTCTAGAAACTGACCTCATATATATAATGGATTTATTTTTGACACAGATATCCATTAATTCAGTGGAAATGCTGCAGTCTATTCAAAAAATGGTTTTATAATTATTAGATGTTATAAGTAAAACATACACGGCAACTCTCACCTCTCCCCATACACAGGCAAACTTGAAATTGATCATAGACCTAAATATAAGTGAAAACTATACACTTCTAAGAGAAAATATTTGTGAGCTGGGTTAAGCAGCAATTTCTTAAGAAGACACAAACAAATGAACCATAAAAAAAAGTTTTGCTCTTCAAAAAACAGGTTAGCATTGGTAAAAAAAACAAAAAAAAACAAAAAAAGCAATCTATAGACTGGGAGAAAATACTCGAAAAGATACATCTCATAAAGAATTTGTACCTAAAATGGATAAAAGAATTTTTACATCTCATTCAGAAGACAATCAAGCCAATCAAAAATGGGCAAAAGATGTGAACCAACACCACAGCAAAGAAGCTATATGAAATCCTAATAAGCACCTGAAAAGATGTTCAATATGATTAGGCATTCTGAATATGCAAAATTAAAACTATAATGAGAGATCAGTGCCACCCCACCCACTACTTAGCAATCACTCCCAGGTATTTCCTCAAGAGAAATGAAAACTCATGTCTATATACAAAAAAAACAACCTTGTATGTGAATATTCATAGAAGTTTTATTCACAGTAGCCAAAACCTTGTAATAATTCAAATGTCATTGAAATGAAAGCAAGTAAGCAGCTGCCAGAGACCGAGAGTGCTGTGAGGAGACAGGCTGCATAGCAGCTCTAAGGGACTTTTGGGAATGATGAAAATATTCTACATCTTCAATGCGCTGGTGGTTGCATAAGTGTATTACATATGTCAAAATTCATTTTGGGGAACCTGGGTAGCTAAGTCAGTGAAATGTCTAACTCTTGATTTTGGCTCAGGTCATGATCCCACGGTTCGTGAGATCACACCCCGCACTGGGCTCTGTGCTGACAGTGCAGAGCCTGCTTGGGATTCTCTCCCTTTTTCTCTGCCCCTCGTCTGCTCACTCGCTCTCCCTCAAAGTAAATAAACTTACAAAAAATTCATTTGTGTATTTTAGGTTGGTGAAATTGTATTGTATGTAAGCTGAAATAGTTATGCTGATTCCAAAAAAATTAGAACTCTTTCCCCCCAAAACACAAGATTCACAACAAAACAAAACAAAGATTTGGAGCCAAACTTTCTGGGTTTCAATCCTGGCCTTGCAAGTCACTATTTGTGTGACTTTGGAAAACGTATATAACCTTTCTGCGGTTTAGCTTCCTTTTCTGTACCAGGTAGATGGATGATCAATCTGCCTCACAGGGTTGCTGTCATCTAATTATATAAAATGAATCTGTCTGGCATAAACAAATGTTGAATAAATGCTTGCTGTTCTCAGTTGTTGCTTCTGACCCTCCAAATCTGACTAATGCTGACATTGATCAGATCATTTCAATTCTTAGTAATGTTTATCAACTTTAAAAATGTTGTGATGACAGGCATCCCTATGGTCTTTCAGCTTTCTAACATCCTAAAGTCTGCAAAGACATGGAAAGACTTCTCACTCTTTCATACAAAACATTCTTTGTAACACTGATTTAAGGAAGGTGGGTTTTTTTTAAAGTTTATTTATTCATTTAGAGAGAACACTACCATGGGAGGGGCAGAGAGAGAGAAGGAGAGAGAGAATCCCAAGTAGGATCCATGCTGTCCGCACAGAGCCCAGTGCAGGGCTCGAACTCACGAATTGTAAGATCATGACCTGAGCTGAATCTAAGAGACAGACACTCAACTGACTCAACCACCCAGGTGCTCCCCCAAGGAAGGTTTCTAAAAGAAGCATATGAAACCTGAAAATGTGTGTATGTCTGAGAATTGTTTTTAATTTGACATAAATCTTAAAATGGCTTGCATTCTCAACTTTAAATAACACAAGTTTCACCATGGAGGTAGACTAAAAAACTATACTGATTTGGTCAACTTCTATTGTTTCAATAGTTTGCTAGCAGCACATTCTTTTTGTACAGCTTTGTTTTCATTTCCAGTAACTCATGTAAAATTGTCTCCCAAGTTTGATAAGTCTCCCAGTTTATTTAACACAGTACAATTTATAAGACTTAATATTTTTCCTTGATGCAGATTTTTTAAGGCATCAAACTGAGAAACTTCTACCTGATCAGCAATATTACCCTAAATACCTCATCTCCCTCTTCACCTAATGATGTTGTCCTTGATAATGTAGTGATGCTCAACAAGGTGGAAACTATGGGTATTGGGAAATAGAGTACTGACAGATATTTAAGAAAATTATGAGTTTTCCTATTAAATATGTCTACCTTTAAGTGATTTATAGTGCAACAAATTAAAATCTAATAGTGAAATGCCTGAGTACCCAACAGTTACAGCAATCAGTTACTGTATAGAATTGCAGTGAAAGGTCCATTCTATTTGAAAATTCTATCAAGATCTTTCACTTTCTACAGGAAGGGACTCTCTTGAAGAGTTCAGCCACCTTGAAGTCCATCCATATAAATCATATAATTTCCTGCCCTAATAAAATGCAATCCCTGCTTTCAATTCTCTTGCAAAAATACATCAAGATTAATCTCAATTAATGAAATTTGTTGACATATTCTTGGGTTCTCTATGAAAAATTTTGATTGACTGAATGTTTAATAAACAAATATACATTACAGCTGTCATTTTGATGCTAAAACTTGATTTTCCCTCTGGTAATTGTATGAGGGAAGAGGAGGGTGTTATACTTGTCAACATTTCCTTGTAAGGTGTTTCTGGCAAAGACAACCAAACTCTTGAGCCTTATTTATTCACAGGCCTGCAGCCAATTTAAGTGTTTGGTGTACTGCCCGGTGCCACTACATGCTTTCCTCACTGAAGATTAAAACTCCCCATGGTTGCTCACCCTCAGGAATCCAGGGGGCTCTCAGACTGCTGAGCTTGTATACATTATCTTCTCTGAGTTGTTCCCCCTTTTCCAGTGCTCTAGGGAAATATCCTTCACCTGGTGGCAATGCTCCTTATATAGTGTAGACCTGAGGATGAACAGAGACTTTTCTTCCCTACAAAGGCTTCCATTATTCTTCTTATAAAAAGGAGAGCATAGAGGTATCTCTACCATGTTTGACTACAGGACAGTAAAACAGCAGTTCGAACTCAGCTCTCCTGTCTTTAAAAAAAATAGGGAATTAATCTAAATTAGTAAATAACTTGCAGGGCACCTGGGTGGCTCAGACGGTTAAGCATTGGACTTTGGCTCGGGTCATAATCTCATGGTTCATGAGTTCCAGCCCCATGTCAGGCTCTGTGCTGACAGCTCAGGGCCTGGAACCTACTTCAGATTCTGTGTCTCCCTCTCTCTCTGCCCCTCCCCCGGTCACACTCGGTCTCCCTCTCTCTCAAAAATAAACAAACATTAAAAAACTTTTTAATGAGTAAATCATTCAGGTTCGATTACCAAGTACCCCCCCGTGTCCCTTTTGTAGAAACTAAAACTTCCAGTGACATTTTAAGCAANGGATGGAATATAACTAAAGGCATTTGAAAGAAATTTTGTGTGTGTGTGTGTGTGTAACATAAACTTAGCTGATTTAAATAATTTATACAGTCCTTTTATGTACTTTCATTGGCAAAACCCTTTTAGTCTCTCACATCCTCCTGCCCTGGCTCTTTTCCTTAAGATTGAATACCCTGTGAGAGCAGAAAAGATAAGGCCATTGTAGTGCTTGCCTGCTTTCGCCTCTGAATTCTGAGGCAATGCCCTCTACCGGCCCGGCTATGGCTTACCCACTGTAGTTAGTGTGGCTCATGAGGGTCAGCTGTGATATCTATGTAGCCCCTATACTGACTTTGGAGTCCAGTCCCTGCCTCTGCTGAGGGATCCCCTCTCACTGCCTTCATGAAGGCACACACCAGGCCACATGGACCTCATTAAAGTATCCTGACCATATAAAGCCTGAAAGCAGCTTGAAGAAACTAAACTTCACAGTCTCATTCTGGTGATGTCTGATACACAGCACCACCGTCAATTAAAATATATGTAGAGCTCACATTGGCAATTCATCTGAAAGCAAAGATTAGAGAAGACACTGAAATAAGATCAAAGTGCAATCTCATTAACTACCTCTCCAAGGAGGATGAACTCAGAAACACATTTTTTAAATTACAACGAGAGATCTAACCATAAGATGATATTAACCTAATTTCAGGATTCCAGGCTGCAGTGACCAAAAAAATAGGTATCTGTTTTCCCACCACAAGGGAACCAAACCCTAAACCAATCATAGCCCTCTCCTCTCCTTTTGACTGTAGCCTATTCTGGATTTAATCAAAATGGTACGCTAGAGAAAAGTCAGTTAAGGTGACATCAGCAAGATGGAGGCCTAGGAGATCCTGATGTTCATCTCCTGCACAGAAACAATAAAAACAATCAAGAACAAGAACTACAAACTGCTGAACTGCCTTGGGAAAGCTCTGCACTGCCATGAGGGGCAGTGGGGTGGTTCAGCTGGCTAAACATCTGACTCTCCCTTTTGGCTCAGATCATGATCTCATGCTTAGTGAGTTTCAGCCTCTTGTTGGGCTTTGTGCTGGCAGCACAGAGTCTGCTTGAGATTATCCCTCTCTCCCTCTTTTTTTGCCCCTTCCCCCACACCTCAGAATAAATAAACGTAAAAAAGAAGGAGAAATACTACAGAGCTGGAAACCAAGAATGGCAACATAGAAAAACATAGGAAGCATTTTACCTGTATTACCCACCCCTCCCAGCCAGAGCATCTGGGCACCAAGAGGGATCCCCTCAGAGGGACTTCACTCCACAGCGAGGAGAGTAAGAGAACCCCAGCGAGCTTCACTACTGGGGACATCTACAGCCTTTGCCACTGAGGACCGGCTAGTCTTCACCAATGCTAAACCCAGCTGAGTGAGCTTCCCAGGGTTTCTACTATTCTATCTCCTCCCCAGGGCAGGAATGGTTACTGTAGGAGTGATCCTGCCCCGAGAGGTCCCAGTTGCTGCTGTGCCCTAAGCTTTCTGAAACGCCACAATGCCTCACCATTTACGGGACCAGAGCTGCCATCACTCTGCGTGCCACCTCTGGATCCCAAATCATGGACTTGACCTGCTCTTACAAGGTTTGGCACCTCAGCCCTGTGTCCTAAGGCATGACTGACTCCTCACCACTGTTCCACACCCTGCCGTTTATGTTCTAAATTCTGGTTTTGTACAAACATCACTGGGACTAAACTGTTGCTATTCTGTGACTGCACCTTGAGACCAGAGTTGGGATTTAAAACCACTATCCCAAGGTTGCATCCTTACTGCTACCCGACCCTGGGCCAAAGCCATTGCTGCACCTTGTTAACTCAGGGCCTGTGCCAATGCCACCCCTCACCCTGGGGCCTGAGTCATGGTGGCAAGTCCTAGTGTTCCATGGAAGAAATGCACACCTTGCATATCAGATGCCAGGGGCACACGACAGCAAGTGCACCTGTGGCCCAGAGCCCAGGGTCTGTAATAGCTTTGCATGTGCCTGAATGCAGGCCCCTGCTCCACTACCACTAACTTCCAGCACACCACTGTCACCTGCAGGATCTATATAGTATTGGCCACAGAAAGACCTCCAAAGTCTTTGCTGACACTGACCTCGGCTCGTAGAGCTGCATGGAGATTACATCATTGTGCCCTCCCAGGAACCAGAGACACCAAACCCCACCCAGCTGGTACCCTTAAAGCCATGTTCAGGGTAAGTCTTTCCCAACTGAGGCCACTCCAGAAAGGCTGGAAGAGACAACTGTGCCTTCACACGCATAGGCATTAACACAAAGCCATTAGGAACATGACAAAACAAGGAAACATGGCACCACCAAAGGAACATAATTTCCCAGAAACAGACCCCCCCCCATACACCTTATATTGTCTAAAAAATAATTCGAAGTAATTATTTTAAGGAAGCTCAGTGAGATCCAAGGGAACACAGA
>NW_027531883.1:256003-266005 GCF_008692635.1 Crocuta crocuta
CCAAGAGAACACAGACAATTCAATGAATTGAAGAAAACAATGAATAAATAAGAGTTCAACAAAGATCTGGAAATCATTTTTTTTAAAGGACGAAAGAGAAATTCTGGAGCTGAAACAGAAAATTAGGGAAATGAAACATGAAAGACAAAACTTCAACAGTAGGCTCAGTCAAGCAGAAGAAAGTATCTGCAAAATTAAAGACTGATTTCTTGATGTTATCTAGTGAAGAGGAGAAAAAAGAAAAATCAAAAGGAGTGAAGAAATCCTAAGTGAATTTTAAGATACCATGAAGCAAAAATAATATTTGCATTAGAGAAGTCCCAGAAAGAAAGCAAAGGGAATAAAAAATTTAAATACAGAAATAATGGCAAAAACTTCACTCTGGAGAGAGATATGGCCATCCACAAACGTGAAACATAAAGATCGACAAATAGACTTAACTGAAAGATATCTTCGCTAAGATGTGTCATAATCAAACTCTCAAATATCAAAGAGAAAGGGGCACCCAGATGGCTCAGTTGGTGAAGTTTCTGACTCTTGATTTAGGCTCAGATCATAATCTCATGGCTTTGAGATTAAGTCCTGCATCAGGCTCCATGGATGTAAATTGAGGCAACATAAAATGTGTGTGGGGAAACAAACATGTAGAAATGTTTTATACAGTTGAAGTTGTTATCAGTTAAAACAGACTATCATAACTACAAGATGTATTATAAAAGCTTCCTGGTAATCATGAAACAAAGCCCTATAAAAGACACACAAATGATAGAGAAAAAAGAATCAAAGCACACCATTACAACAAATCATCAATTCACACACACACACACACACACACACACACACAATCAAGAAAATAAAGGAGCTCTAAAACAATCAGAAAGCACTTACCAAAATGTTGATAGTAATACCTTACTTAACATTAATTACTGTAAATGTGAGGTTTAAATTCTCCCATTGAAAGATGAAGAGTGACTGTCAGGATTGAAAGAAAGAAAGAAGAAAGGAAAGAAAGAAAAAAGAGAAAAGATTGTCACTATAGGCTGCCTACAAGAGACTCACTTAAGCTTTAAAGGCATTCAGAGGCTGAAAGTGAGGGATGGAAAAAGATATTTCATGCAAATAGAAACCCAAGTCCAGCCAGGATAATCATGTCAGGCAAAATACACTTACAGTCAAAAAGCTGTGACAAGAGATAAGGATCATTATACAATGCAAAAGAGGTCAATTCATCAGGAGGATATAACAAATATAAATGTCTAAGTACATAATATTAGAGCCCCTAAATATATTAAATAATTATTAGCACAATTTAGGGCAGAAATAAAAAGCAATACAATAATAATAGTAGGTGACTTCATACCCCACTTTCAACAGTGGACAGATCATCCAGACAGAAAAATCAATGAGGAAATAATGGCCTTGAACTATACTTTAGACCAGATGGACATAACAGACATATACAGAACATTCTATCTATAGCAGAATACACATACTTCTCAACTACACATATACATATACAGAATATTCTGAAGAATACCTCATATGTTAGGTCATAAAACATGCCTTAACCAATGTATGAAGAGTAAATATCACATCAATTATTTATTCCTATTGCAATAATATGAAACTAGATCCCTAAGAGGGAAAACTGAAAAATTCAGAATTATGTATGAATTAAACAACACACTTTGGAACAACCAATGAGTCAGAGAAAAAAAATAAAAAATCTTAAATTTAAGATAAAAATGGTCATAAAAGAGAGTCAAAATACATTTTATATATTGGCAAAAGACTTAATCCATTAAAAAACAAACTCTAAATATATACATATAAAAAAATGCAGCCTCCAAATATATGAAGCAAAACCTGACAGAACTGAAGGGAAAAAAAATCAATAGGACTACAATAATAATTGAAGACCTCAATATACCACTTTCAGTGACATGCAGAACTAGACAGAAGAGCAATACAGAAACAGAGGATGCAAACGACCCTATACAACAATTAGACCTAAGTGACTTACCTAAAACATTTCACTCAAGCACAGAGGAATACACTTTGTTCTCAAGTGCAAACATGGAACATTCCATAGCCTAGCCCACAAAACAAGTCTCAATACATTTAAAAAAATGGAAATCATGGAAATACCTTCTCTGGACATAATGGAACAAAACCAGGAACCAATAATAAAAGGAAAACTGGAAAAATCACAGATGTGTGGAAATTAAATACACTTAAGCAATTAATGGATCAGAAACTTACAAATGAAAGCAGAAAATACTTTGGGATACTTAAAAATGCAGCATATTAAAACAGAGGGTTCAGTGAAAGCAGTGCTTGGAGGGAAATTCATAGCTATAAAGACTACATAAAAAAAGATCTAAAATCAATAATCAAATTTAATTTTAGTGACCTATTCTTGACTTATTCAAAAATTACACATCCTAATACTCAATTCAGAATGAAATACAGAATACCTACAGGTGATCATTTGCATGCAAATATGTTTGGTTGCCTAAGCAGCAGCTTTGTAAGCAAGGAAAGATACAGGGTGAGTTCTGGTAATAGTACATGCCACATAGTGCAGTATTTCAAATACTTCATTTTTCAAAGCAGAATTGCAAATTGCATCTGAGTCACTTGGCTGATGTATGGAATTTAAATTCAAAGCAGGAAAAGATCTAGCTTCTCTCAAGGATAATCTCACTGTCTAATTTCTCTCACCAAATATCCCCCTTCTGGACATTTCACATTAACCCATGTGGCATGCATCTCAACCTGACTTTCAGGTTCAGGTCTCCGAAACTGGCAGTGTTCAAGTGTGGAATCAGGGAGTTGGAGTTTTTGGTCTCAGTTAAGAAAATGAAGCAATGAATGGTTCTCTACTGATTCAAGGTTAAGAAAGCCAAACTAAAATATAAAATGAATGAATCCAATACAAAAGATACTGCAGCTCAAGGACAAATAAGCAAGATGTAGAAAATTTTGGGCAAGAGTGTATGTCTGAAGATGTTTTTCTGTAAGGAGCCAAAAACTTAGTATTCTGACTTTTTGTTCTAAAATATATGGAAGAGGGGCGCCTGGGTGGCTCAGCCAGTTGAGCGTCTGACTCTTGGCTTTGGCTCAGGTCACAATCTCACAGTTCATGGGATTGAGCCCCACACATTGGGCTCTGCATTGACAATGCAGAACCTGCTTGGGATTTCCTCTCTCTCTGCCTCTTATCCTCCCTCAANTAAAATACATGGAGGAGAAGATACCTTCTCTGAAAGAGAATGGGCAGGTACCTTCATGAAGAACAAAGTAACACTAAAAGCCAGACCTACATAATGTATTTTTCCATGTATATGACATGATGGAAAAGGAAACAGTATGGAGACTGAAAACAGAGTAGTTGCCAGTTCTGTTGGGTGGAGAGAGGTTTTCAAAAACATTTTATTATTGAAATACAGTTGACATACAATGTTATATTAGTCTCGGCTGTGCAATATAGTGATTCAACAATTCTGTACATTACCCAATGCTCACCATAAGTAGTTACCATCTGTCACCACACATTATTACAATATTATTGACTATATTCCTTCTGCTATACTTTTCATCTCTGTCATTTATTTATTTCATAACCAGAAGTTCATATCTCTTAATCCCTTCCACCTATTTTGCCCGAGCATAACAAGTGGTATTTTGAGGTGATGGAACTGTTCTGTATTGTGAACCCACAACTCTAATCCTATATCCAAACTCAAACAACTATATACCACATAGGGTGGATTTTCATATGTAAATTTAAAGTAACTAGGATATCAAAGGAAACCTAAATGAAGTACAGACCAGGACAAATGAATCTCTCCATTGAGAGTAAGTGCTATGACCACAGCAATGAGATGATGAAGAAATACATGGTACCATGTAACTTACACAACACTGTTTTGATTAGATACTGTGAGACTAAAGACCAAAGGAACTGGCACACCAACACTGTACTTTAGTTTATGAATTTAGGTACACAGGATAGCAATTCTGAAATGAATCTACATGTATACCAGGTTGGAACAAGTAAGTACATAAATTATAGACAATTAAAGTCCATTTCGGAGTCAGAAAAAGAGAAGATCATACAAGAATGAACCATGTTGTTGGATTAGAGGTGATAATGGTATCCTTTTAAATTTGCAGATGGATAGATATGGAAATGCATACTGATAGGAGAGAATGTATGGGTTTCTAGGCAAACACACATGACCCAGCTTTCTCCACTGAGGGACAACATAGAAATAGTGACACCCTCAGAAGCAAGGAGCACACCTCGCTCCCAGATCGTTGTTTCTAAATGCCATTCTTTAATGACAGGAATGAGGGCTCCTTGAAGAAATGGATAATCTAGGGCTGGGGAAGATAAAATGCAAGTCAAGCATACAACTGCTTGGAGTATCATAAGGATGGGAAGTGCTAAAACAGTATATTGGGGCATGTCAAAAGTATAAGAGAAATCAATCAGAAAGCACTCCCAATGGCCAAATCTGGAACATTTTGGTATAATATAAATAATGAGTGTTAGACTCTAACCTTGTGATGGTTAGATTTATGTGTCAAGGTCATAAAGACAAGGAATGACTGAAGAGTTATCACTGCCTGGAAGAGGCCTGGGAAACATGGTAACTAAATGTAATCAATAGGAGATCCTACATTAGATCCTGAAACAGAAAAAAATACATTAGTGGTAAGGTGGTGAAATACAAAGTGTGTACTTAGGTTGTATTATACCAATGTTAATTTCTCACTTTTGAAAATCATTTACAGTTAAGCAGGATGTTATCACGGGGGGAGGGGGAACCGAGTGAAGGGCGTTATGAGTCTTCTGTGCTATTTTTTTTAACTGCTCTGTAAACCTAAAATTATTTCAAAATAAAAACTTTTTAAAGTAACTTGTATAATCCGAGACAATTTCAAAACATCCCTTGAAGAATCTTATTTGAATAAAACCAAATCTGAGAATTCCGAATTCAGCCTCTCTTCTTCAGAGTAAATCATTTTAATTTCTTTAAACTTTCTTCACTTTAGACATATTATTCATCTTTGTTTTTCTGGTTTGTATTCCCTCCAGATACTCTTTATCTCCCTTAAGCTTTGGTAAAGCTGATTGACACAGGCCAAAGCATATAATATTAGCATCAATATTCACTTCATTTTGACCCAGGCTGGGGCTCTGTGAGCCTGTCTTGAAATACTAATGAGACGGATGTTGAAGGAAGAAACCTCAGAGTTCTAAAGTTCATATAAATGTAGACTACACTAGAAAGTTTATAAAAGTTAAGCCTGGAAAGAGTAGACTAAACTATTAAAAGTATGAATTATAAAATTGTAGTTTATAAATTATTAACTTATTACAATTTACTTTTTCACCATTTGTAGAAACCAAGCTTACTAAAACATTTAATTTTATTTTTTTAAATGTTTTATTTATTTTTGAGAGAGAGATAGAGATAGCATGAGCAGGGGAGGGTCAGAGAGAGAGGGAGACACAGACTCCTAAGCAGGCTCCAGGCTCTGAGCTAGCCACGAACCGTAAGATCATGGCCTGAGCTGAAGTCGGACACTCAACCGACTGAGCCACCCAGGTGCCCCANCTAAAATTATAAGATAATTTCATATTAAAATATATTGTAAGCAGAGGGGCACCTGGGTGGCTTAGTGAGTTAAGCATCTGACTCTTGGTTTCAGCTCAGGTCATGATCTCATTGTTCAGGCTGAGCCTCTTGGGATTCTCTCTCTCCTTCTCTCTCTGCCCCTCTCCCACTTACACTCTCTCTCTCTCCCTCAAAATAAATAAATAAATAAATAAATAAATAATAAAAAGAAAGATTAAAGCAAAAAGAGCTCTAGCTTCTCATGAGGTGCTGGGGTTAGCTATACACTTGACTTTAGCCAAGTCACTTCACCTCTCTAAGACAACTCCAGACGTGTCATGTACAGACACGCCATCTGTCATCACAAAAGTCTAGCAAGTTTCCTTCACATATTCACTTCATAGTCTGTTTAATAGCAAACCCCTTGATTTTATAAAAAAGAGTGGCCCTTCCTTTAGTGCAATCATTTGTCCTATTAGATGAATAAATCAATTCCCAGGAGCTTCAATATGAATGGAAAAATGAGAAGGTGGCAGCCTGGATTGTAGAATGATTGAAAAGAAAGAGAATTTCTGAACAAGGATCACAGTTCTAAACAGGTAGGACAATTTCTGGCATGCCAGGGATCTGGTGATCATCTTGGTATCTTTCTTATGGCTATTTTTTATTTGGGATGGAATATACATACAGAAAAGTAATGTAATGTGAAATGTACAGTTCAACATAGTATTTTTGAGATGAACTGTTATTACTGCATTTAGCAATATTCTTAATGTTGCTAAAGACAATTTCATTAAGGAAATACACTGCCCTTCATTTATTCATTCCACTGATGATTAACTTTTAACTCAATCTTTTTAAGAAGCTATTGTAACTGAGCTAAGACAAATTGGTTTTACTTAAATATTAGGTTATCTTAGTAGACACTGGTAATCTCCAACAGTTAGAGATAAGTAAGGGTCTCTAAGGTCTGCTCGCAAGATCTTACCACCATGATAAGTTTTAAGCCCTAGGTAGTATCTTCTAACATACTACATTTATGAGAAAGTAGTCATAATTTTGTTGTTTTAGGCATTTCAGTAAACATTTCATTTCAGATCTTTATGCAAGGCAGACATAGCACTACACAGAATTCTCCAAAAGTGACTGCACACAAGAACCAAACATAGTCATAGGCATGGGGTACCACTCTTATGGGTTCTGGCCTCTCTAAGCCTCTTATCTCACCTCATGGAAGGCAGAAATATAGACAATATTTCTAGCTAATGCACATATGTTGAAACCACTCAAGTCAGCAATTAAAATCATTCTTTACATTACACTAATTAACAAACCATCTGGTGCTGAACAGAGATAAAGATAGTTGAAGGATGCTGGGGGAGACTGAAATACAAAGTAACTAGGCCCAGTAGTGTACACTCTTGATTAGGGCTTTAAATGTTCTCTCATGAGCTCCAGGGTGTAGACTGAAAACCAACATACACATATGTATTATATATATACACATTTTAAATAGTTTAAATTTAATTGCAGACAATATTAGAAAATTTCTAATAAACACCTAAGCCTAACTTGCTAAAACAGATCTAATCTCTACATTAAGGAGTTAGCCGTGGGAGGCTACTCTGCCTTACAGATTAGGCAATGTCTCTGGCTGTTCACTGGTTGACTCTGTCCTAGCTTCTCAGCCCAGGGCAATTTCTGAGGTTTGACTCCCTTTAAAAAATTAAAGGGTAGGAGCTAGTGAAAAGATCATTAACTGTTATTATAGCATATTGTTGAATTAGAGTCCCTGGCAGTTAACTCTGAAAACAATGGGAACATCTGCTATATTCATTAGATATGCTGTAACAACACTCAGTGGCTCTAACAGAAATTTTTATTTCACCAGATCTGCAGTTGGATGGGAAGACTCAGACAAGTCAGAATCAGACAGTCTAGGCTGGACGGACTCAGCTCTACCCTATGTCTCACTCCGGGCCCATGTATAGCTGAACTCATGCTGATGATTCAGGTGCAAGAGGGCAAGCAGAAACACAATGAGGCCTCGTAAAATCTAGATTTAGAACTGACCTTTTGTCGCTTCTACCCATATGCCAACGTCCAGAGTGAGCAGGCAGGCCAAGCTGAAAAGTCAAGGGGCAGAGGGGTGCACCTTTCCCATGATGAGGCCACTGTGAAACAGTAGGTACAGGGAGGGCTGGAGCACTTGAGCCTGTCATTCAGCTACCACATTCTCCACAAAAACCAAAGTACACTCTTACTCTTCACTGAATTCATGATTTCCCTTTTCATTGGGCCTATAAAAATATTACTGACAAAGAAGGAGAGTGACTTTGCTTTTATTATGTTTTTTTCCATTTTACGGACAAGCCTTCTGCAAACATCAAGACCTGATACCTGTCTGTTTTATAAAATTGTACCTGTTTGTGCATTTGACAATCCAACAGTGAGCACCTATTGTATGCAGATCAAGGGAAGCAATGTTAGATATACAAAGATGGATCAGACATAGATTCTTTCTCAATGATCTTGGAAGTCTGGGGGTTCAGGAGGGAAAGCTGGAAGTAGAAGTAGCCTCATGTACTAAAATAGAGTAGAATGGTTAAAACCATCAGTTTTGGACTCAGGTAGACCTAGATTTGAGTCTCATGCCTACCATTTCAGGGTAGCTATTTACTGTCTTAGTTTATCCATTGAAAAATAGACAAAACAAGATCATATACATTCGAAAGGGAGGATTAAAAATATGTAATTTATGCCTGGCACCTGTAAGTATTCAACTAATAGCTACCATAAAGCATTGGGTTACTTTGCCCAGATTGGACAATACCTCCCCGCCAGGGTGTTGTAAATGCATTTCTTACTTCATTCTGTTGTCTGAACGCTCCTGTGCTAATTTCTGTTCAACAGCTGGCTTTGGTGACAACCTTTGTAATAACAGGCTGTAAAATCCAAACCATAGAAAGTTAAATCTTTTTCAGGGATCTGTTCTTTAATGAAACCAATTAGAGGCAACTCTCAATCACCTTCTCTAAAGAAATAACGAAGTAAATCTTGGCTGGAGCAGAACCAGAAGCCTGAAGAGAACCATCCTGACCTCATGATTTACAGCACAGTGCAGCTGGTAATAAGACCATACACACACAAAAAATTGTGGGCCATTGCTGGAGGCAAGAGTTTATTTTCTAGAATCTCAATGACTCAGAAAACACATTCTCAATATCAATCAACCAGGAGACAAGATAGCTCCTAAATGAAACAGAACAAATAAGCAAGTATCTCATATAGTTTTAGGCTGAGTGGGCGTAAACATTACTTCCTACTCTGCACTGGAGTATGGTTCCTAGTGAACCTCTTGGAGGAAGGGGGGGCAGGAGGTGCTATGGAAGCAAGAGACTGGAGCACAGAAAGAGTTACTTATCAGGATGTTCACATCATCAAGGATGATGGAGTAGTTGGGATGGAACATAAACAGAGCAAGGTGGAAAAGTCTCAGTGATTCATCAGGATGGGAAGGGGAGTGGATGCTGGGGGTCATAGATAATGTCATAAATGACTGGTATGAGACTCAAAGGAGCAGAGGTTTTATTTTTATTGTTATTTAAATCTAAGATTTTTTTCTCTACATGGGTTGATATCCGCATCATTTTTAAAAATGTGTGATTGAGAAATAGTGTGACATATTGACTTTTCGGGGAGATCAAATGTATTGCAATGGTGATAAAAGTTAACAATAATACTATTTTGTATACTTGTAATTTTTTTTAGTAGTTTTTATTTATTTTTGAAACAGAGAGAGACAGAGCATGAGTGGGGCAGGGGCAGAGAAAGAGGGAGACACAGAATCTGAAATAGGCTCCAGGTTCTGAGCTGCGTGCACATAACCCGATGCGGGGCTCAAACCCACAAACCATGAGATCATGACCTGAGCCGAAGTTGGACGCTTAACCCACTGAGCCACCCAGGTGCCCTATACTTGTAATTTTTTAAGAGAATAGCTCTTCCATCTTAACATACACACACAAATACTACCTATAGATAATGGATATGTTAACTAACCTGACCCTGGTGATCATTTCATAATAAATATGTATATCAAGACATCACACAGACACCTTAAGTATATTTAGTTTTTATACATTATGGTATCTTAATAAAGCTGTTAAAAAATAAATATAGCCTGTAGGAAAATGGGTCTCAGAGGAACCATCAGACACTAGATCTGAAAAGGTAGGCTGGACACTGGAAGACTTTGTGTGACATGGTCAGTGATGTGTAAGACCACAAACATATACATGTGGCCAAAACAAACAAAAATGATAGTGGGGGGGGGGTGGAGATGTGTGGCCAGATGACAATGCCTGAGTTA
>NW_027531883.1:266075-268656 GCF_008692635.1 Crocuta crocuta
TCCTCCTCCAGAAAGGAGTGAAGTCTGCTTCTGAAACTAAGGGTATTTGAGGGAAATAATTCTCCAAATACTTATGCACATAACTGGTAAGAAATTAATAGCTTTCTTAAAACAGGGCTTTATAGTTTTCTCCTGGACATATAAAATGAAAACATCTTTAGTAGCAGATAAAGCTTACTTATATAAGTGACCCACATTTAGCATTAAAGGTCTAGCAAGGGACATATTCGTCCTCCATCTAAGAATTAAGATCAGCGGCTACCTGGTGACATAGTGAGAAGTTTCATGGAAGTTAATCTCCTATCCTGACCCAGATTGTAATTGGAAGTGAACAGGAAAAGGATTTTCACCATTATGTAGGAACATGGCACTTTTCCTTTAATCTTTTTAATAGACAAAATAAAAAGCCATCTTTATGATTTCTATCTAGTAAATCTTTTGGTTGCAACTATTAAACTGTATGACCCATGCATGACACAAGCTGAAGGCTGGAAAACATCCATGAAAGTTTTCACATTCACTTTGTGTAAGATAGACTTTATGATGAGAAATCAAATCTTGGCCATAATCTTGTTCTCCACTATTAGTTCCAAGACCAGAGTCTCCCTGATTGCTACATGGGTAGAATGGGTTGGAGCTGGCCCTGATTATTACTTTCTACTGAACAAACACCTCTTCTGCATTACCCAGGTCCTTTCCAGAGTTAGGAGGGATATTCCCTTCCTTGCTAAGGATGATCTCTACTGAAAGAGTCACTATTTTTGCTTTTGTTTTTAAACACAGCAGATTGTTATCAACTGCTTAGTTGAACCACTGGGCTTGAATGATCAATTTAAAAGGATAATGGCAGGGCACCTGGGTGGCTCAGTTGGTTAAACACCTAGCTCTTGGTTTAGGCTCTAAACCAGGTTCAAGCCCTGCATCAGGCTCTGTGCTCACAATGAGGAGCCTGCTGGGATTCTCCTTCTCTCCACCCCTTGCCTCCTCGCTCTCTCTCGCTTTCTCCCTCAAAATAAATAAACTTAAATTAAAAATAGACAATGGCATTTCTNAGACAGAGAATGCATGGGGAGGGGCAGAGAGAGAGAGAGAGAGAGAGAGAGAGAGAAAATCTGAACCAGGCTCTAGGCTCTGAGCTGTCAGCATAGAGCCCAACACAGGCCATGAACCGTGAGATCATGACCCAAGCAGAAGTTGGCTGCTTACCAACTGAGCCACCCAGGCGCCCCCTTTCTTCATTTCCTTTCTTGCTTTCTCTTCTCAAATCTCAAGTCCTATGACCTGAGGCTCTCAACAGCCTTCAAAAATAACTCTATGCCCTCAACCCATAAGTTTTCCGTTTATCCTCCTCAAGCTTTCAAATTGTTACTGCTTTTGTGCCTGTTTCTCACTTACTATTTTAAAGAAAACCTTCCTGATGCAATAAATGACGAGCACGTGCTTATAATGTATCAAAAAGGCTTTCACACTAAAGGTTGTAGCATAAGGGGATAGGATAAGAACTTTGTGAGATTATTTACATCTGTTAAATCAGATTTTCTCCAGCAATACCATGCATCACAATTATCCGTGGTACTGGTTGCAACAGATTTCTGGTTTTCACACCCAGATTTTCTGATTCAGTAGGTCTGGGCTGGGGCCTGAAATTCTGCATTTCTAACAAGCTCCCGGCGATTTTGGTGCTACGGCTGATCCGGGGACCACACGGTGAAAACCACTGCTTTTAATCCAATGACCTGAGTGACCCCGATTTGTCGTGGCAGCCAAAAGCCGGCATGAGCAAGACTCCTGCACATTCCATCCAAACCTCTTACTCTGAATTTGGGACTTTATTCCTCATCCATTGCCAGAGTCATAAGCTGCTATTGGAAGAAAAGTGTAGGATTTGGAGTAAGATTTGTATTGGTTGTCTGCTTTGCCACTTGCTGGAAATTTCTTTAAAATCTCTCAGCCTCACTTTTTTGCTATAGAAAGTTGAACAGTAAGTCCATTCTTACTCTTTCAATTTCATTATGGGGCTCAAAACATGTGTGAAGATGCCTGGTAAACTATCAAGTGTTCTACAAATGGTATCACTGTTCTAAAGTAAGTGGTTTCTCCAAGGTAGCTATTAAAAATGAAGTGGAGAACCAAACCCTGTCTTGAAAACTAGAGCTACTGATGTCACCAACAAAGCTATTTCCTTAAAACCCTTCTGTCATAGGTAAAAAGAAACGCTGTACTAGCTTTAACATAAAGCTTTTTATGCCCTACAGAGCTTCACACACAGTGCAGATCTCTGTGGAACAAAGGGAAACTTTCTGGCATCCTACATATTCCAAGAGCAACCCTAGTCCGTGTCATAGAAGATCCACAAGAAAATACCCGTGCAATCTCCCTTAGGGTCAATATATTCAGAAAGCATCAGAAGAGCACCACACAAAAATGATTTATTGAATATATTCCATTCTACTTTTTACTCCTCATCCTTTACATGGCACTTAATAGGGGAAAAATCTCTCCTGTGATTACAGCACACACTGCTAGAAATTCCATTTGTTAGACCTAATTCTCATGCTTAAAATCTCTATATCCTTGTCCC
>NW_027531883.1:268682-272201 GCF_008692635.1 Crocuta crocuta
GATACAGTCCTCGATCCGGGAACAGCTGAGAGGAGCCATTATTGTGTCCCCTTAACAATTCTCACACCCAGAGCTAAAGCAGGAACAGATGGTGTCTCTGCGGGGGATAATTGTAACCCCTTGGAGTCATTCCTTGTTGGCAGCAACCCTTGTAGAAGGCATAAGAGCTGCATACCACANGAGGTCACTAACACTCAGAGTTTCTCTTTCCATAACATATGAGCAAGTGAACACTCAGGCCCTCAATAAAGGGACACAGGATCCCACAGAAGGCTGTAAAAACTGGGGTGGGGGGCAGTAGCAGTGAACCCAACTTATTTGATATCATGGCCACACCTACCTGTTGACACACCAAATTGAGAAAATAAGGGGAGAAGGGGAAGAGAAAGCTACCATTTTGCTCCTATACACTTTCTACAGCACTTCACCTCACCCTCTGGAATTCCTTCTCTCATCAGGCGCAACCCAAAGCCTGTAGGGCCCAACAGGTGATGGATGTCCAAGAATAGGATCACCCTGATAGTCTGTGAGATGCAGAGTCGTGGGAAACTCTATCCATCCAGGCTGCCCTTTATGGACCCTTTCTTCTCCCTTCCCAAGTTCTGATGTGTTTCAATTCTCCCCTCCACTCCTGCCACCAGCCTTCTGCTCTCTGTGAATTCATTTGCAAATGCTTTGTGGTCCTAACACGGTGCTAGTAGATGTGGGAGGAACCCAACACTGAGACACATGACATCTTTATACCTGGAATTCATTCAGTCAGCCAACAAATAGTTTGTGCCCATCTGCTATGTGGGATTCAGTCCTCCAGGTGCTGGGAATACATGAAGGAACACAACCGGGAAAAAGATATTCCTGTCCTCTCAGAGTTTATAGTCTAGTGGATGTATAGCCTGGAATTAAATCCAAATCTGAAATCCTTTTTTTAAAAAAAATTTTAATGTTTATTTTTGACAGAAAGAAAGAGAGAATATGAGCAGGGGAGAGGCAGTGAGAGAGGGAGACAGAATCCATGAAGCAGGCTCCAGGCTCTGAGCTGTCAGCACAGAGACCGACATGGGGCTCGAAACTGTGAACCACGAGATCATGTCCTGAGCTGAAGTCAAATGCCCAACCGACTGAGCCACACAGGCACCCCTGAAATCCTTCTTTTACACCAAATCCTAAGAGTCAAATGTGTTTATTCTAAAGAGGAATAAATCCTAATTAAGTCGGTATTTCTCAACATACCTTCTGAGGATGAACTTTATCAGAATCTCTTAACGTACTAGTCAAAATGAAGATCAATGGGCTTCGCAATAGACCCTTGCAGGTAAACTCTTTGATGGTGGGGGGTAGGAACCTTAACCTTTGGGAGAATCTGTGGAACTAAAAGGATTAAGCTCAAATAGTGGAGATTCAGGTTCTTTTGTGCAAACTGAAGTTTGAGATCTGCTGCTCTACTAACCAGAGACTGAAATGGTGGAGTTTCAGGCACCAGCTACAGCAATGTTTCCTCAACTTCCCATAAAAATCCCCCAGGGGAACTGTTAATACTGCAACTTCCCTGACCCCTTCCACAGATTCTGAGCCAGAGGGTCTGGGGTGGGGCCACAGGTGATTCATGGGTTGGTGGTCATGTCTCAGAAATACAGAACGTTAGGGTAAAAATGCAAATCAAAGATATCACACCGATTCTATGCTTATCTAAACCCCAAGAGTGGTATATATTAGTCACTTTTATTTTTCCCCCCACTTAGTGGCTTTTTTTCTCACATGGATTTGACCTTTTTTCCTCTTCATTTTCTTTCTCTGCTGGAAACATCTTTAAAGCTCAGCTGTGTGAGCCCTGGGCTTGAAGGAACAAGCTTTCATCAAGACTCATTAATGTTTATACGTATTACCCTGGCTAGCCCCCACTAGATCATTAGACCTTCAAGTATAGGCTCTAATCTTGTCAACCCAGTACCCACCTACAGCTTCTCCTCAGTAGGTGCTCAATAAATATTTACTCAATACTGGCTTGGTTAATATGACTCTAAAGGATTAGAAAGTGTTCAGATTTAATTTAGACCACATCTTGCAATCCTCCTCCATCCCTGCAGTCAATTTTTCACCCTTCAGTAAATGAAGCACCAAGTGTCAGTTCCTTTGCAGAACACCCTGTAACACCTATTGATTCCCCCTCATGTCTCCTCTGCTCCCCCCACCTCAAGAACAAGAGCAGAAGAAAGCAATATAGGCTGATGAACATAATCAGAGTTGCACCTGAAAGATTACACCTTTTGATTTGTTGGGTTGGTACTTTTTTTTTGGCTGCTGATATCAAGCTAGGTAGCTTCACCATTGCTGTAGTGTTTTAGTATGAAGAGTGCATTATTTAAAGCAAAGCAAATGCACTTATTTTTAATTTATTGAATTTGAATAAAATCTAACAACCATCTTTTTTTTTTTTTCCATTTTTATTGGGATGGCACATTGAGGAACAAAATGTAAAAACAGGGACATCTGGGGCACCTGGGTGGCTCAGTCGGTTAAGCATCCAACTTCGACTCAGGTCATGATCACATGGTTCATGGGTTTGAGCCCCCCGTTGGGCTCTGTGCTGACAGCTAGCTCAGAGCCTGGAACCTGCTTCAGATTCTGTGTCTCCCTCTCTCTTTCTGACCTTCCCCTGCTCACACTGTCTCTCTCTCTCTCTCTCTCTCATAAATAAATTAAAAACATTAAAAGGAAAAAAACAGGGACATCTGGCTGTCTCAGTCATAGAGCACCCAACTCTTGATCTCAGAATTCTGAGTTCAAGCCCCTCAGTGGGCATGGAAACTACTTTTAAAACAAAAAAAAAGGAGTGCCTGGGTAGCTCAGTAGGTTAGCCTACCCTTCAGCTCAGGTCATGGTCTCACAGTTCAGGAGTCTGAGCCCATCAGGCTCTGTGCTAGATGGCATGGAGCCTACTTTGGATCCTCTCTCTCTCTCTCTCTCTCTCTCTCTGTGCCTCTCCCCTGATTGCATTCTCTCTCTCTCTCTCAAAAATAAAGATTTAAAAATGTTAATAAAGGCCTATAATTTGTGGAAAAGATACATGATTAAAGACAGATTAAAATATGTTAAGTTTAGGGCCACCTAGGTGGCTCAGTCAGTTAAGCATCCGACTTCACATCAGGTCATGGTATCATGGTTCGCAGGTTCAAACCCCAAATCAGGCTCTCTGCTGCCAGTGCAGAGCCCACTTCAGATCTTCAGCCTCTCCCCCACTTGCTCACTCTCAAAAAAAAGAAAAAAACTTAAAATGTTGAGCTTAAAAAAAAGAAACAAAAAAGATAGTTCGAGGACACTCATTTAAAAATCTTTGTCTTTTCTGAGCAGAAACCATGGTTGAGCATAGTGAACCAAGAGACAGCTCACATAAAAAGATCAGAGCAAAGACAGTTTGGAAGATGGAGAAAAGGGAAAGACAATAGCTCTTCCTGAGGCAACCAACCCAGGAGAGTGTCCAGATTCTCACAGAGAATGACTATGTGATCTTGGGCAAGTCAC
>NW_027531883.1:272216-273732 GCF_008692635.1 Crocuta crocuta
AGCCTTCCTCCCCCCTTGACTGAAGTCATGTCAGATGATTTTTCAGAAAGAGAATACAAGACATATTATAAACAGTTGACGCAGAAAATCGAGCTAATATGAGCCATTAGCATGGATTTCAACTAAGCCAAGGAAACAAATCTATAACTTAGTTGAAACTCCTTTGGCTATTAAGGTTATTGTATGTTAAAGCAAAGAACCGGCCTGAAGAAGGAAGCAAAAAATGTTTATCACACTCAGAAATTTTTAAATATGCTTTTTGCCATTTCATTTTGAAGTCTGATTTGCATTTATCACACTGTTATGTCATGTGGAAAGTAGGCCAGCATTTTGGTAAATTTTGAGTAGCCATAAACCAGGCATTCTTATACAGAGTGTGAGGAGTCCATTTATCTCTGCTCTGTACCTTTAGGGTAAAGACTTCCTACCTTTTTCACAGAAAAATTAATCAATACTCCAAACTACACAGTATATTTAGATCTAGGGTTGGTCACAAAATATTGCTAAATCCCAGCCTTATGCCCCAAATCCAATATGATAGCTTGGATGATGCTGATAGATGGAGCAATCAACAGTCAAAGAGTTGCTCAAAATCACACAGGAAATGTTTCAGTTCAATAACCTATTCCTGAATTTGTTATTTGGCAAAAAGTTGAGGACATAATTCTACCACATTTTCTCTGTTTCTCTCTTCCCCAACACAGTGCTGACATTAAGCACAGACAGGAGTGTGTATTTGGAAAGATGAATATGCTCAGAAGCTATGGAATGTAGGCTTCTAAGAATTCACATAAATCCAGGGTGCTCATAATTTGAAGTTCAATGAATGTTCAGCTCTAGTCTCTTTGGTAACTGAGATATATTTTCCATCTTCATGTGTAAAATAGATATTAAACAAGATTAACTGATTTATTATGAAGACAATTCATCTTCTGAAAAGAGATCTTGCCCTTCTGAAAGCAGCATATACCAATAAGAAATCAAGACATATATTAGGTAAGAAAAAAAGAAACACTTAAAACAACCTACTTGCCATTCCAAAGTAACATTTTCCAGAAATAGCCCACATTAGAAATTACCTGGCTTGTATCTAAAACCTAACAGCTAATTAAAAGGAAAGACTGACACCAACAGATGCTAAAGTATCTCTTTCTTCAGCAAATGATTTGTGACTTGATAATGAAGCAGTATCCCTGCCTGCTCTTTATGTACAGATATTTTTAAAAAATTTTTTAATGTTTATTTATTTTGGAGATAGACAGAGTGCGAGTGGGGGAGGGGCAGAGAGAGAGGGGGAGACACAGAATCTGAAAGCAGGCTCCAGGCTTTGAGCTGTCAGTGCAGAGCCCGATGTGGGGCTTGAACTCATGAGTTGCAAAATCATGACCTAAGCCAAAGTCAGACATTTAACGGACTCAACCACCCAGGCGCCCCTAGGTTACACAGAAAATTTTAAGCATGTCCTGAGGATAAGGACAAAGGAAAGGCGGCAGAAAACTTTCAGCTAAATTCTCAC
>NW_027531883.1:273841-289133 GCF_008692635.1 Crocuta crocuta
AATCCTCACTTGATTTTATACTTTATCAAAAGGTAAAAAATGAAGGACTTAAAATACTATCATGGACTAAATAACCTTTTTTGGTCACTTTTTTGTATGTGAATCCTCTGTAATTAAGTAGGAAAGTGACAGGGTCTTAAACATGCTAATTGTCCCTCAGGCAAGGGGCAAATAGTTAAGAATTCTAACTGACTAAACCAGAAATCAGAAAGTAGGTTGGATACTTCTTTATCAACTACTATCTGAAGGATGGTATACTTATTTCGAACTCTGAATTTCCTCCAATTCTGATTTGCTCTACATTTTACCCAAGGCAGGTCTGGCTGTTGAGGGGAGTGGGAGCTGATTTCCAAGCTCTTTGGAGGAGACTATGCTCATTACGGTGCAGCTTCTACTACCTCTTCACACAGATAATGAACCAGGAAAAAGCTCTAACTGGGTAAATCCAATGTTCAAACCAGTAAAAAGTAACAATGGCTGATGTGATGGTTATTTGACCTCATGGTCTCACACCCTGTCACCCCAGACTCCTCAGGCAGAGAAGTGGGTAATTTCTCTCAATATCTAACTCCATGTGGCACACCACAGCTTCATCGTTGAAAAAAGTCCTGGAAGAAAGTCCCTAAAACCCTTGGTCAATAAAATGATTCAATCGTAAAATTCTTCTTTTCCTCCTTTTCTTGTTTTTCCTGGTGCAGAATGAGAAATTCGTAGTGGGGCATAGGCATTGCAAGTTTTGTAAGGGGTTCTGTGAGGGCTTGGGAGGGCACATGTATGATTTAAAGTTCATCATTTTTTGATGGGTGCTCCTGAAAGCAGGTGCCAGCTGTCACACACCATCTTCTGGCCCAACAAACTTGAGAAGGTGTCCAATCAGGGCAAGTTCATTTGGAACAGTCTGTGCACATTCATGAATGACTGATGGCACAGCCACCTGTTGGGAAACAATTTTCCACGGATCTCCCTCATTTCTAAAGACCTTTTAAATAAAGGCACTGAGATTCTATTTTCAAGGATGTTTGTATAAGCAAACAGCCTTGGATGATAGGAGCAGTGTCTCACTCCTTGGTCAGAAGACAGATTTGTTAGCTCTCCAATTAATATTTCCCTGGGGGTAAAAGTTTGTTTGCGTGTAAAGAATTCTGGTTCCTCAGTCAGTGACACAGACCTATTATGTATGCAGCATTCCCTGGGGCCACTACATTGGGGTCCCCAATGGAACTTGGGGAACAAAGGAAGCCAACACAACCATGAAGTTCATGTCTCCTCATGTGAGTAATAAGTCCTTGGTCTCGGACCCAGAGGTAGGTAATCTTCTGCCAGCATCCATGAAAATGTTTCAGACTAACTGGACAGTTTTTAAGTAGGGTAAAATCTCAGATGCTTCACAGTTCTTGACACTACTGTGCCCCCAAATCTCTACCCTACTGGCTGCTGTTGAAACCAATGGGTAATCTGTCAATTTAACTCTTTCAAGCACTGGTGAATGCAGCAGGGTAAACACTTTGCAATCTTTCAGCTGGAGATAGGTTCATTAATCTTCAGATTTTGCTACTCAGTATGTCTTTAGATTAACAGGGTATGTTGTTTTTCCTTCCAGCATCTTTTCCAAGCTGTCCATGATGTAATCATGAGATTTCATCACAATCTCTGATGAAATTAAGGCATACCAGGTCTATACATTCCCCTTGATCTGTCAGTCTTTAAAACTAATCAGGTCACCTGGGTGGCTCAGTTGGTTAAGCGTCTGACTTTGGCTCAGGTCATGATCTCACTGTCAGTGAGTTCAAGCCCCTTGTCAGGCTCAAAGCCTGGAGCCTGCTTCGGATTCTGTGTCTCCCTCTCTCTCTCTCTCCCCCTCCCTGGCCCTCTTGCNACATTTAAGAGTATATGTATCTTTGTATACATATATATGTATATACATGTAAGTATATGTATCTTTATTGCTAATGTAAGCAGCAGTATATTGAGAATTCTTCAGAGACAGGATTCTAGAAGATACGGGATTTCTCTAGTTCGTCATGAATATTAAATTTTCATCTTTAAGTATTTTCCTGAATGATCTGATTACGTCTAATAGTTGGTTCAAGGTATTTCTTTGGTGACAAGGTATTTCTTTAGAGAATGGAACAAAATATTATTCTAGATCAGTGGTTAAAATGAATGATAATATAAAGGTATCAGGAGCTAAGTATTTTTGTAGATAGGTTGCATTCAGGTTCTTTCATGATACATGAAAAACTATTATACACAGAGGGAGCCTAGACAGATCCATCCAAGTTTTGCTTTAATGTCTTTCTGTGGTACTAAGCTTCTGTGAGGACTCCAAATCCTCTCCTCTTTGGGCTGTACTGCAACCCCAGTGCTGTGTCAAAAGATGATGTTTCTTTCACCACTGATAAAAATGTATTATTTTTTTTCTACAAGTTCCTATTGCTCAATTCACTAATGACCAAATGACTGTTTATGAAGTAACTGAAGTTGAAGACAGCATTAAGACTGTTCATCAGCTGACTGTAAAATAGGAAGATTATCCAGGTAATCACCCAATGTAAACATTACCCAATGTAATCACAAGGGTTCTTAAAAGCAGAAGAGAAAGTGAGAGTTATGTGATGTAAGAAAGACAGGCCTGTCCTTTGCTGGCCTTGAAGCTAAGGGAAGGAGACCAGAAAGCCAAGGGAAGTGGACAGCCTCCAGAAACTGGAAGAGACAAGGAAATAGATTTTCCTCTACAATCTCCAGAAAGGAATGCATTCACACCAATACCTTTGTATCAGTCCAGTGATACTCTGTTGTATTTTCAACCGATGAAACTGTAAGATAATAAATCTAATTATTTTGAGCCAATGAGTTTAGAATAATTTATTACAGGAGTGACAGAAAACTCTAACAGCATCCATTCTCACTTCCTCTGGTTGCACCTATTTTAATGTAAATCCTGAACTCCCCACCTACCCCCACATGATTCCTTGACTACCTCTGGCCAAAGGAGAACATGTGACCTAAGACAGGCCAATCAAAACCTTTCTCCCTAAAATGTGAAACTTCACCAGAAGAAGAGAAAGTTAGAAAAGTAGTGAGGATGTATTTTTTTTTTAACAGAGTTAACAGAATTTTCTTTTCTCTTTATTTTGAGAGAGAAACATCAAGAATCCCAAGCAGTCTCTGCCCTGTGAGTGCAGAAGTGGATGTAGGGTTTGATCTCATAACCAAGGAGATCATGACCTGAGCTAAAAATCAAGATCAGATGCTTAACCAACCCCAGGCACCCCAAGGCTGTATTTCTCTTAAAGATACTGTTTCCTAGCTCCCCACAGCTTCCTAGTTTTGTCTTGACTCCAAGTTTGCTAGAATTTCTTCAATTTTTTAACCTATACCATGTTCTTGAAATAAATATGCTTTACAGTGAAATTAGCCAAGGTCATATTCTTTTGGCTGAATCCCTAACATTTGAATTGACTAACACTCCCTGGTAATTTATGTGTCTTCATTCATTCATTTTCATTAAACTTCTATTATATGCCAGGTAGTCTTCCAGAGACAATAAGAAAACTCAAAGGAGTAATTCTCATGGTGGAGATTTCAAATACTAGATTCTGTATTTTGAGTAAGGGAGGAAGAAAAGTTTACAACATATAGGTAGTTATATCTGGGTGTTTTTATAGCACCTGGCATATAGGAAAGGAAAAGGAGTGAGGCATTAGTCCCTTGAACAGTACCTGAAGCAGAGTAAGCACACAGTGAGTACCTATTTTTTCAATGAATGGATCAACATATGGGATTTAAACTTAGTGCCATATGTGATGGGCATAATTAAAGGCAAGATAAAGTTCAGAACCAATGAAAAATAAAACTTTGTATTAAGTAGGATTTACTAACCCTTTCTTTGACTTTAGGGGAGAAGATTTGAGGAAGAGGCAGGAGGAGTGAAATAAGGACAAATATAAGAGATGGATATAACAAAAATACTAATGAATTTAGTACTAAGTGATTACAGATCTCACTGAAATATGGTGCCAAGAGCCCATGCCATCTTGAATATCAAAATAATAGAAATAACAAAGAGTAAAGTTTTTGCCTAGACTACAGGTTTAACATATACAAAACAGCAGAAAGAATAAAATTTCCCATCTTTTCATTTTGAAAAAAATGTCAGGGGTGCCAGGGTAGCTCAGTCAGTTAAGCATCTCATGCCTCGGGAGGTCGAGCCCAGTATCTGCCTCTCTGCCGTCAACACACAGCCCACTTCAGATTTTCTGTCTCCCTCTCTCTCTCTCTGACCCTCCACTACTCATGCTCACTTGCTCACTCTCAAAAATAAACATCAAAAAAAGAAAAACAAGTCAAACTCATGGAAAAGTTGACAATAAAAATAAATATTCATAGATCCTTTACCTAGGTTGTTAATAGCTTGCCCAATTTCTGCTCTTCTGTCTGTATATACACAATACACACACACGCACACACACACAGAGCATATAAATATGTTCAACCAATAAAGAGGTTTCAGAACAATGAGAATAAAATAAAACGAGTATGTGACATTTTGTCATTTTTATCGATATCTGATGTATCTTCATTTTCTTCAATTCCTGCCTCACTGTGTGTGTGTGTGTGTGTGTGTGTGTGTGTGTGTATTACAAGTAGGTTTTAACACATAAATAGGTTTCCAAAAAAATGAAAATATGTGATATACTGTCATTTTTATATGAATCTGATATACATTTTTGGCTGAAAATTCGAGAGGAATCATGGAAACTTCATGCTTAAGTATTTTAACCTATATGTCCTATAGACAAAGCCGTTCTCTTATATATCACACAAAAAAAACAACTTCCCTCTGAGATTGTAGTTCTGATAAAATACCATTGTCTAATGTTGAGATAGTGATCATGCAAGTGATGTCACAAAGATGACTAAACAGGAGGCCCCACACTCATATCCTATCTAGAGCAAACCTAACTTGGCAGCTGTCCACAGACCAAAGTGCCATTGTGAGAGGTCTGGAGTCCAGGAAGGAGACTGTAAAACCGTGGCAGAAGCCAAGTCTGAGACTATTTTGAAAAGTCTTTCTGTGGAACAAGAGAAAATATTTGCACAGCTTTTTTTCTGATAAAGAATTAATATCTAAAATATATAAAGAACTCATCCAACTGAAGTGCAAAAAATAATTTGATTAAAAGAATGGCAGAGGCCTCCAACAGACCGCTTTCCAAAAAAGATTACAAATGGCCAACAGAACAGGTACATGAAAAGGTGGTCACCGTCAATAGTCCTCAGAAAAATACAAATCAAAACCAACATGAAATTTTACTTCCCATCTCTTAGGATAGTTGTTACCAAAAATGTAACAAACAAATGCTGGCGAGGAGGTCAAGAAAAGGAAAGCCTTATATACTTTGATGGGGATGTAAATTGGTACAGCCATCATGGCCAACAATATGGCAATTCTTCAAGAATTTAAAAACAGAGCTATTATATGATTTAGTCATTTAAATTCTAGATATATATCCAAGAAAACGAAACCAGTATTTTCAAGAGGTATGTGCAGTTCCACATTCACTGCAGCATTATTTACAATTACCAAGTTATACAAATAATCTACATGTTTTTCCAGAGATAAATATAATGTGATATATATATGTATGTAAATGGAGTATTATTTTATCCATAAAATGAAGTAAACCTTGGCATTTATGACAAAATGGATGCACCCGTAGAACATTATGCTAAGTTAAATAAGTCAGAAAAAAAAAAATACTGTATAGCATCTAACAGGTAGTATTTTAAAAACAAAAGCTGATTTCATCAAAACAGAGACTAGAATGGTAGTTTTCTGGAGGTGAGGGGAGGGAAAAATGGGAAATGTAGGCCAAAGGGTAAAACTTCAGTTCTAATAAGAATTCTAAGGATCTCATGTACAGCATGATGAGAATAGTTAACAATACAGTATTATAGACTAGAAAATTTATGAAAGATCTTAAGCATTCACACCACACACAAAGGAAAAGTTAACTATGTAAAGTGATGAATGTGTTGATTATTTTGATCTTGGTAATCATTTAACACTGTCTATCAGGTAATCATGTTGGATACTTTAAGTATATACCTTTATGTTTGTCCATGACTCTTCAATAAAGTGGAGAAAAAGTGATAAAATACATAGTTTTCCAAAGAAGATATACAAATGGCCAACAAACAAATAGACACTGTCATTAGTCATCAGGGAAGGGCAAATGAAAACCACAATGAGATATGATCTCATGCCTATTAGGATAGCCATTATCAGAAAAACAAAAAATTAGTGTTCGCGGCAATGAGGGAAAAGTGGATCTCTTGTGTATGGCCAGTGGGAATGTAAAATGGTACAGTTACTATGGGTAACAGTATGGACTCTACTCAGAAGAATGAAACATAAAACAACCCTATAATCTAAAAATTCCACTTCTGGGTATTTGTCCAAAAGAACCGACAAGTTATCTCAAAGAGGTATTTGCACTCCCATGTTCATTCCAACATTATTCACAATGACCACAGGTGGAAACAACCTTAATGTCTTTAGATGGATGAATGGATAAAGAAAATATATACACACAATAGAATATCGTTTGTTCTTTAAAAAGAAAGAAATCCTGCCATATGCTATAACATGGATGAAACTTAGGGGCATCATGCAAAGTGAGGTAAGGCAGTCATAAATGGAAGAACACTGCATGAGTCCACATATATGGAAGATCTAAAGTTGTCAAACCCTTAAAGCAGAGAGTAGAATGGTGGTTATCAGGGACCAGGGAGAGAAGAGAAAGAGAATTGCAGTTGAATGAATATAGAGTTTCAGTCATAGGAGATTAAAAAGCTCTAGAAATCTGATCTACAACAATGTGCATATGGTTAACAATGCTGTGTTATACACCTAAGACTTTGTTAAGAAGGTAGACTTCATGCTATTATTTATCCACAAAGCAAACAGAACAAAACATGTAAATATCTGTTTCCCTAACAACTTTTACCCAATGGCTACAGCATCCATTGTTGTCTGAAACAATTATTACTATGATTGTAATAAAATAATAACTTTCCAAATTTATCATCCTTCCTAAATTAGCTGGCCTTCTTCTATGAAATACAGCTATTCCTCTCCTTTTCTTCTATTATTTTAGTATTAGTATAGAATCAGTTTAATGGCTTATCCCTTATAATGGCATTATTAATATTAATTCTCCAATTTCTCCCAATTTGGCCAGTGGAATCACCTTCAAAGTTACTTCTCTTTTTGAAACATATCCCTGTTGGTTTTCTAAAGCACTTCCTTATTTTCTGACTCAACAAGATTTATCAGTACTTTCCCTGCCCCAGCCCTGGAGGGACGCCTGGGTGGCTCAGTCAGTTAAGCCTGCCCCAGCCCTGGAATCAGCATTGATACCAGAGCACCGAGTCCTTTCCATGGGGGAGAGGCAACCATTGCACCAATCATAATGAACATACCCTTGCAGACCTCAGGCTCTCTTTCCCCACTCTGCTTTCTCCTTTGCTTCATTTTATTCCCATTGACTTTTTTGCCATTTCTAAAACACTCAAAGCTTATTCTTTACAATGGTCTTCTACAAATATTAATATTGCCTCTTCAACTTCCTTCTGATGTCTATTCAGAAGAAATCCCTGACCAAGATCTCTGTGGGTACCTTATCTAAAATGACATCTTCTCATTTCTCTCCTTTAGCTTTCTTCTCTGATATTTCTTCATAATATTCATCATTATATGATGTCACATTATATATTCATCACGTATTTATGAGAGTCCTGTGATTCATGAGGTCCCTCTGCCAGGCACCTAAAGAGTACCTGGCATTAAATAGGAATTATTTAAATTTGCGTTAAATAAATGAAGCTCAACAATTTAACAATGCATAGGATTCTTGGTCATAAACATCTAAATTTAAAGCATAAATCATATTGCAATCATTGCCAAAACTGTCTATATATTAGAACTTTAAAATTCTATGCCTGCTATCCAAAGGAAATAGAACCACTATCTGCAGCTATCTGCACTCACATGTTCACTGCAGCATTATTCACAATAGCCAAGAAAATATGATACACACACACACACACACACACACACAGAGGATTATTATTCAGTCTTACAAAGAAGAAAATCCTGCCATTTGTATGAACATGGATGAACCTGGAGGACATTATGCTCAGTGAAATAAGCCAGACACTGAAGACAGATACTGCATGATCTCATTAATATATGGAATAAGAAAAAAGCCAAACTCATAGTAGCAGAGGGTAAAATAATGGTTACCAGAGACAGGGGGATAGAGGGAAAAGGAAAATATTGATCAACATTTATAAACATTCAGTTGTAAGATGAATAAGCTCTGGAGATCTAATGTATAATAGCATAGTGACTATAATTAATAATTTAAAAAGAAATAATTTTATGTCCTCATTTGTTATTCTTTGTGATAATTCTATCACAAAGAGACAAAGAAAGAAATTGGCATGTCTGAACTTTCTCTGCAATTTACATGTGTAATATACACATAAAACATCTGGGGTTAAAAGACAAGAACACAGTTGATTCCTTTTTTTCTTCATTCCTTTCTTTTCTTCTTCCTTCCCTCCTTTACTTCCTTTTTTTCTTTCCTTTATTTCTATTAAAGAATAGGGACAAGCTACAAAATTCGTAACTAATGCATAGTTAAAAGATAAAACATCATTCTAAAATCTATATCCAAGACTGGTTAACCTGTCAGTAAAAGATATTGATCTGTTAGTCTCCGATGTGTTACAGGTATAATTATAACACATTTGAATGTGTGTATTGCCAATTTAAAATAGTTCAATATTGTATTAAACTTTAAAATTGAATGAAACATGTTTAGAATCCCTAACACCAACACCAGAATTCAGATGGAAAACTCTTGATATTACTTTCCCTATCTTTCTAATTATTTCAGAGACAAGATAGTTCCTTCCTAAAAATTACCCAGCAGCCTAGAGGGTAGCATACTGATAAGGAAAATTACAAATGTCATTTTTCCAAATATGATTTAACTTGATTTTAATAGCATTTATAAATCAGAGTTTATTGCTAGAACTTTTTCAGGGCATGTGATTCTTTTTCAGTATCAGATCTGACCAAGCAGAAGAGATCATCATTGACCTAGAGAAAAGAACTATTGAAATTATCCAATCTGAGAAGCAAAAAGAAAATAACAAGGAATGAAAAAAGCCTATGGGAATTAGGAGACACCATTAAAGAAAACAACACCATGTATCACTAGAATCAGAGAAAGACAAGAGAGGGAGAAATGGGTTAGAAACTCATTTTAAAAAATAATGGCTGAGAACTTTTCAACCCTAGGGAGAGATTTGGACAATTCAACTTTATGAAGCTAATAGGTCATCAAAATTTTCAATCCAGAATTTATCCTAAGACACATTAAACTGTCTACAAAGAATTTTTAAAGAATTTTAAAAAGAGAAGAAAAAAAAAAATCTCATACCAAGAAAACCCCCTAAGGCTATCAGTGGATTTCTCTGAAAAGACTTTGCAGGCCAGAAGGGACTGGGGCGGTATACTCAAAATGCTTAAAGAATGTTGCAAACCATGAGTCTGGAGTTCTCTCTTGTCCAGCTAGAAAGCGGATGTAGAATTGCATACAAGAGGCTAATATCCAGGAGGAGACAATACCCCCGGGCAGGGGTTTTGTCTCCATTATTCATTGAGCTCACAAGATATTGCCCATGTGATCAACATGAAGACAACAAGACCTTACACACATGAACGTGGAGAAAACAATCAGATAGTAATCATTAACCTGTGTGTGTAAAAAGCAAAGCGTCTGGGGGTGGCAAGTGGCGTTTGTAATCAAGGTACATTGGCGCCAGATGGAAAGTAATTTCATGCAGGAGATAGAAGTTACTTGTGATCCCATTACAACATCTAGCTAACCTTGGGCATTTTTGGCCCGTGGTGGCGGCAGGTTTCCATCCTAAGTTTCTTTTTTAATCCATTTATGTAAGTAGAACCTATTTCCCCACAAAAGAAACAAAATACCAACAGAATACTTTATCCAACAAGTAGTTCTTCAGAAATAGAGGCAAAGTGAAGATTTTTCCTAACAAACAAAAGCTGGGGGAGTTCGTCACAGACCTTCTTGCCTTAAGAGAAATGCTCAAAGTAGTTCTTCAAGTCGAAATGAAAGAATGTAATTAGTAACGTGAAAACATATAAAAATATACAACACACTGATAAAGGTAAGCACACAGTCAGATTCAGAACACTCTCATGCTGTAATATGATGGTGTATTACCTATTTAACCCTACTATGAAGGTTCAAGAACAAAAGCATTAAAAATAGTTACAGCTACACTAATTTCTTTATGATACACAATATAAAAAGATGCAAATTGTGACAATCAGAAATATAAAAGAGAGGAGCAAAATGGCAGTTATATACACAATTTAAGTTCAATTGTTACCGGTATAAAATAAACTGTTATAAGATTTTTTTTTTTTTAAGTAGGCTCCATGCTTGTTGGAGCCCATAGGGGGCCTGAACTTACAAACCTGAGATCAAGACCTGAACTGAGATTAAGAGTCAGACGCTTGGGGCGCCTGGGTGGCTTAGTCGGTTAAGCGTCCAACTTTCGCTTAGGTCATGNGAAAAAAAAAAAAAGAGTCAGACGCTTAACTGACTGAGCTACCCAGGCACCCCTGTAAGATATTTCATGTAAGCCTCATGGTAACCAAAAGCAAAATTACAGTATATACATTAGAAAACAGGAGGAATCAAAACATACCTTATAGAAAATTATCAATTCACAAAGGGAAGCAACCAGAGAGGAAGAAAGGTACAAGAAAATGATAAAACAGAAAACAGTAAGGTGGCATTAGTAAGTCCTTAGCTACCAATAATTACTCTAAATATAAATGAACTAAATGCTCCAATCAAGAGACAAAGTATAACAGGATAGATTAAAAAACAAGATAAAACCCAAGACCCAGCTATATGCCACCTACAAGAGACCCACCTCAGCTTTAAGGACACACACAGGCTCAAAGTGAAGGGACAGAAAACAATATTCTATTCAAATGAAAACCAAGAGAGTAGGTGTAGCTATATTTATACCAAACACACACACACACACACACACACACACACACACACACAGTAAGCCAAAAAAGAAACAAAGAAGATGACTGTATAATGATTAAAGGGTAGATTCATTAAGAAGATATAACAATCTTAATCACATATCAGAGCACCTAAATACAGTAAACAAATACTAACAGATTAGAAGAAGCAGACAACAGTACTATAGTAGTAGGGGACTTCAATACTGCATTTTCTACAATAAACAGATCATCCAGGCAGAAAATCAACAAGGCAACATTGACCTTTAATCATCCTTTAGACCAAATGGACCTCGAAGACATATACAGAACATTCCACCCAACAGCAGCAGAATACACATTCTTCTCAAGTGCACATCAAACATTCTGCAGGATAGATTATATAATAGGTGACAAAACAACTCTTGGCAGATTTAAGATTGAAACCATACCAAGTATCCAGCCAGAGCACTTATGCAAGAAAAAGAAATAAGACACCCAGATTGGAAAGGAAAAAGTAAAACTATCTCTATTCACAGATGATCTTATATATGAAAAATACTAAGAATCCACAAAAAAAAGTAATTGAGCTTATAAATTCAAAAACAGTGGAGGATACAAGTATAAGATCAACACATGAATATCAGCTGTATTTCCACACACTTGCACTAACCAATCTGAAAATGAAAGAAAACTATTTACAATACTGTGAAAAGAATTAAGTACTTAGAAATAAATGTAACGAAGTGTAAAACTTGTACACTGAAAACTATCAACAGCTAGATAAATTCAAAAACATCACCTCTTCAAGTTTTGGAAAACTTCATGTTTTAAAAAATGTTTACTGTTTTATTTGTTTCTGAGGGATAGAGACAGCGTGAGCAGGGGAGGGTCAGAGAGAGGAGATACAGAATTGGAAGCAGGCTCCAGGCTCTGAGCTAGCTGTCAGCACAGAGCCCAACGCAGGGCTCAAACCCATGAACCGTGTGATCATGACCTGAGCCGAAGTCAGATGCTTAACCGACTGAGCCACCCAGGCACCCCTGAAAACTTAGTATTCTTAAAATGACAAATATTTGCTGAATTGGTCTACAGATTCACCACAATTCCTATTAAAAATCTCAGTTGGCTAGGGGCACCTGGGTGATTCAGTCAGTTGAGGTCTGACTTCAGCTCAGGTCATGATCTCATGGCTTGTGAGTTCAGGCCCCACATCAGGCTCTGTGCTGACAGCTCAGAGCCTGGAGCCTGCTTCAGATTCTGTGTCTCTCTCTCTCTCTATCTCTCTCTCTCTCTCCCTCTCTCTCTCTCTCTCTCTGCCCTTCCCCTGCTCACACTCTGTCTTTCTCTCTGTCTCAAAAATAAACATTAAAAAACCCAAAATCTCAGCTGGCTTTTTTTTTCTGGTTGAAAGTTACAAGCTTACCCTACAATTAATAAGACAATACAAAAATCCTCAGNCAATAATTAAGACATTTTGGTACTGGCATATGGGTAGACATATAAATCAATAAATCAACAGTCTATAAATAAGCCCATATGTATATAGTCAACTGATTTTTACAAGGGTGCCAAGATAATACAAAGGGAAAAGAATAGATTTTCCAATAAATGATGTTTTGGGAGAACTGGATATCCACAGGCAAAAGAATGAAGTTGAACTCCTAGCTCATGGCATATGCAAAAATTAACTCAAGTTATTTAAAAGACTTGAATTCTAAGAGTTCTCACTATGTAACTCTTCGAAGAAACTATAAAATTCTTTGTGACTTGGCTAAGGCAACAATTTTTTTAAAATTATTTTTTAATGTTTTATTTACTTCTTAGAGAGAGAGAGACAGAGAGAGAGAGACAGAGAGACAGGATGAACAGGGGAGGGCCAGAGAGAGAGGGAGATACAGAATCAGAAGCAGGCTCTAGGCTCTGAGCTAGCCATCAGCACAGAGCCCAACGTGGGCTCGAACCCATGAACCATGTGATCATGACCTGAGCAGAAGCCAGATGCTTAACTGACTGAGCCACCCAGGCACCCCAAGGCAACAGTTTTAAAGGATATCTGACTTTATCAAAATTAAAAACTTCCGTGCTTTAAAAGACATGATCAAGAAAGTGGAAAAAAAGACCCATTTAATGGGAGAAAATATTTGCAAATACAACTGATTAGGATCTACCATCCCAAATATATGAAGAACTCTTCTTCAAGAACTCAATGATAGTCAACCCAATTTAAAAATGAGCAAATTACCTGCATAGCCATTTTACCAAATAAGATATACAAATTGCCCTTAAGCATATAAAAATGATAAATATCATTACTAGGGAAATACAAATCAAAACTACAATAATAACACCTCATACACACTAAGATGGCTATAATAATTTATTTAAATAGAAAATAACCTGTTTGTGAAGGATGTGTAGAAATTAGATCTCTCAAACCTTTCTGGTGGGAATGTAAAATGGTGTATCCACTGTGGAGGATGGTTAAGTATTTCTTCACAGGATTAAACACAGAGTTACCATATGACCCAACTATGCCATTCCCAGGTATATACTCAAGAGAATTCGAAACAAGTGTTCACAGAAAAATGTTTATACATATGTTCCTAACATTATTCATAATAGCTCCAAAGGAGAAACCACCCAAATATTCATCAATTGATAAAATGTGGTATCATCTCAAAATGGAGTATCATTCAGCCATAAAAAGCAATGAAATTCTGGCACATGATACAGCATGGATGGACCTTAGAAATACTATGCTAAGTGAAAGCAGTCATAAAAGACCAGGAAGTGTATGATTCTGTTTATATGAAATGTCTACAATAGGCAAATCTATAGAGACAAAATGTAGATCAGTTTGTATAAGGCAGGAAATGTGTTAGATAGGAAGTGACTGCCAATTTGGGGGTAGTAATGATGTTCTGGAATTTAGTTATGGTTAAAGATAATGGTAATGGCTGTGCAACTTTAGGAACATATTGAAAACCGCTGAACACTTTAATTTTATATTATGTGGATTACATCTCAACTTAAAACGAGTAGAAATCTTTCTGAATCCTACAATGCAAACTTTGCTTCCCATACAGTTTAGATATCTAATTCTCCCCAAGCACTTTCTCTAATGAATAACTAACTCTGACTTGGAAACAGGTGTGATTCAGAGATAACAGCACTCAATAGTAAAAACAGAAATGGTGACATTTTTCTGTGATAATCATAGAGCAGGAAAAGAAATATGGAACCCATCTGTGACAGTAAAAGATATCAGGAATTCCCACATTTTTTTTTTAAAGTGTATTTATTTTGACAGAGAAAGAGACAGCACTTATTGGGGGAAAAGCAGAGAGAGACAGAGAGAGACAGAGAGAGACAGAGAGAGACAGAGAATCCCAAGCAGGCTCACACTGTCAGTGTGGAACCCAACGGGGGACTCAAACTCACAAAACTTTAAGAATGTGACCTGAGTCAAAACCAGGAGTCAGACGTTAACCGACTGAGCCACCTGGGCACCCTCACAAACAAACATCTTATACTGACACTCAAAGTTTCTTTTACATTTTACACAATAGTGCGTTCCTTCAACCTGGGGCCTTCACTATGACAGCATCTCATAGTGCATGCCTGTTTTAGTGAAATAAGTATACTGTTCAGTCTATTTTGAAGTGATACACTCCATAATATGACAAGAGCTTTTCTATGGTATACTAAAGCCTTGCTTTGTGATCTCAGTCTAGCTATAAGTGAAACACACTCCTCCTTTGTAGATGCGTCTTTGGGAAGTTTGGCTTATGCTATTTTCTGGGATGGAGGCCAGGGAGTTAAGATCACATCTCCGGGAGAAGAGGACAGAGTCTTCTCCAGAGGGACAGAAGTCCTACATGGGTGTTTAGATAGGAAATGCGAACTTGGAAGATGTGCCTCAGACAGGTAACAGAAGAAGTTGCTCTCTCCATCTGTCTGATCCTCTTGTGTTCGGAAATGGTAAATCTAAGTAAACATACATGAAGATACTTCTTGGAACACTTATAATAACGGAACCTACTGTTTATTGTGTAAGTTATTCCAGTGACTATGTTGAATGGCTTTTTTTTTAAGTATTTTTTTATTTATTTCTAGGAGAGAGAGAGAGAGAGAGAGAGAGAGAGAGAGAGAGCATGA
>NW_027531883.1:289196-297701 GCF_008692635.1 Crocuta crocuta
TGAGCAGGGGAGGGTCAGAGAGAGAGGGAGACACAGACTCTGAAACAGGCTCCAGGCTCTGAGCTGGCAGTCAGCACAGAGCCCGACGCGGGGCTCGAACCCACGAACCGCGAGATCATGACCTAAGCAAAAGTCGGACGCTTAACCGACTAAGCCACCCAGGCGCCCCGACTTTTTTATATTAGATCCTTAGTTCTTCCAGTAACTGTGTAAGATGCTGAACTGTCTGCACTTTGCAGATAAACACTAAAATCCATGCCAGACACAGGCACGGAGAGTCTCACTTTTAACTCTACTTTCTATTACCTTCTTCTCTCAGCCATTCAGTCACATAGGATTCTTTGTCAGCTTGTCTTGCCCACTGAGAAAGAGTTATTCGGAAATGGTAATGCCTCAGGAAGCTACTCCCTGACGTTTTAGATCTGTGAGGACATCCACTACCTTCAAAATTGCTTTTATGTTAAAGAAGCAACCTGAAGTGCACAAGTCTTTGTGAAAGCCACTGGTTAAGTAAGGTGTTTGAGTTAGCCATGAAAAGGACCTTAGCTTTCTTTTTAAGGCATCATTAAGATGGTGTCTATCTGTTGAATCCCGAGGCTGCTACTTATCAGTTATGCAACTTTGTTTGGGCTAGTTACTGAACATCACTGAGTCTAATTTTCCTCTTTCTACAAAAGAATCCGTGATTTGTGAGAACAGCAAATTAGGATCTCGGAGAGCTGTGTCAGGGATAAAATGAATTTAGTTACAACTTTTAGAATGGTGCTTGGTAAAGAGGTCATCTTCAAAAACTGTGCATTCTTATTACCAGTACTGGAGTAGGAGGGGCTCAGACAGCTACAGGGCTGGAGGAGGAGGAACAAAGGGAGCCTGAGCAAGTGCCCACGGAGGGAAAGCCTGGATGGGGTATCACTGTACAACATTCAGGAGGCAGGAGGAGCCATGTAGACACTGGCAAACTGAACAAGTGAGAAACCCAGAAGTGGAGATTAATGGAGAGAGACCATCGAGCATGGAGCATGCTTCTGGATTTTACCCAGCTCTGTCCCTTTCTCTTCACCTCACTAGCAAAATAATTTCACGTTACTTTGTCCTCTTTTCTTAACACTCAGCAGAGGTCTCAAACACCCAGACAGAAACCAATAGGAAATGGAAAATTCTTTTGAAAAATCCCTCTAAACTAGTTTGGAAGTCCTCTTAACACCACAGTTCAGCTTAACACCAATTGGCCATCAGCTACTACAGCTGAGGAGGCTATTTATTCTTTGAAATTGATGCTTCTTTATTTGACCATGGCAGCTGTCCTTTCTTTGAAGTGACTTTGTTTCAACCCAAATTTCTCTCATTTGAGGAAAAGCACCAATGACACAATAGAAGATATAAAGATATGGACTTCCACAGACTTTTCACAGAAGAGAAAACATATATAGGAGAAAAATGTATGAAAAGGTGTCCAGCCAGATTAGTGATCAGGGTGATGCAAATCACTGCCAGGGTGAGATGTCATTTGCTACCCATCTTATTGATAAAAGTAAGAAATCTGGTACTGGTCCAAACAAGATGGTGTAAATTCACGTCTCCCTGCACCTCTCTTCTAAGTCCAACTATAATCTCTGGTGATGCCAAAGACCGACTGACCCAAAACAGAACTCTTAAAGGCGGAAAGTAAGAACACACTGGTATGGGACTCCAGAAATGGAGGAAAAAGCTAACTTCAGAATGTTTTACAACTCGCCCATCCAAGAGGAAAAGGTTACTCAGGTCTGGAATTTCCTGACCCTCTAACCTAGGCTAGCACAATGTCCATTCCCACACACCCCTCAATGAACAAAAGTCACACCAAAAATGCCATGTGAAAATGGTAGCAGTGGCATGGGGGCCTACCAGAGCCCCCACTAACAACAAATAGTTAAAGGAAGCCTTCTCCTTTATTTGGCCTCTCTTCTAACCAGAGATACTGCATAGTCAAGATGCCCTAGCAAAGGGGAACTTTCTACAGCAAGTTAACATGGCTCAGGAAGTTTTCTCATCCTCTTGGGCCTGAGACTGGTCTCACTACCCAGAAACATCAAGATGATGGCCAGGAGGGGAAGCAAGGGCCTATTCATGATCATCCACCCTTTGCTTCCTACTGTCCAGGCCATAGGGTTAATACTTTTAGAACATCCCAACTGTTAGTGCAAAGGATTAATGGCCGGAACTCACGAGTGACCATCATCCAAACCACTCTGCATTCAGACCAGTGGTTACCATGGTCCACTCCTGTTTCTATCGAGGTGCTGTCTGTATTGGGATGAGTAGTACTGTGGTCCGTGTGGATGGACTGCCCTGATTAGATATCTGTACAGTATGCACCAGTAGGAAATTTCCCCCTCTCCCTCTCTGTCTCAGATTTTTCCCACAGCCTGTACCCATTCCTGAGATTTGCCAGTCTCCTCCAGATCAGTAATGGATTACCCATCATAAGTATCTCATCCCATGACTGGATGCAGAATGGATCTCAGGGTCCAATACCAAATGCTGGGGATGGACTAGAGTATCTTGGCTTTCATTCCTACAGTAATTTGGCCCAGTCAAGGGCTTCCAAGATAAGGGTGTAGATGGCTTGTGTCATTCCCCAATCCCTAAGAATTTATTATACTTCCTTCATAGATTCCCAGAGTCCCACATGCCCAGGGAGGTCCCCTTCATTGGGCCAAGCCTCCCCGCAGGCTAGAATAATCCAATCTATAAAGGAGTGGGTACCTTGAACCCCTGAGCACCCTGCAGGATCTGCTGGGGGTCAAAGTATATGGTGAGGTGGCTCACTTTCTCTGTCCCTCCACCCACATTCCTTATCCATACTAACCTAACTGTGCCTGGATACTTTCCCTGGCCTTTTGCTGGAACTTGGCAGCTTTATCGATGAACTCAGTGGGAGCATATTCTCTCATGAACATTTCGTGAACTGGGAGCTACCCCACTGGCTGTATGGTGTTGGGCTTTGCTCTCCTTTATGTTAGGGGTCAGACCGGGGGGGGGTTTTGTACGTTTCACTGTCATGCACCACAACATCCTCACTTTCCTAGGGATTCTACCTCTTTAGTGTCCCAGTCAGGCTTTGTCACAAATGCTCAGATCTTAATCCACAGCAGCTAGCACCCCTCTGCTTTAAAAATAGCACGCTAATGTCTCCAATTCATTATCTTGCTCTCCCACATTGCCTGTCAGCTGCGAAGCTAGCAGAGTAGCAGGCACCCATGGGTCCTTCTCTAACCTCCACTCTTTTTCCAACTTGGGCTTCAGCCTCTAATTGAGCATCGGTGACCAGCCGAAATGCCCACAGCTGAGACCAGCCCACTGCACGGCCATACTCTTCCCTTCTCTGTTACTATGCATTCTGTGCAATTCCTCAAACAAGCACATTAGACCAGCTGGCATTTGGAGGGGGGGGGTGTCCCCACACCCACGTGGTCCACAAACATCAAACCTACAGCCCAACCCTCCTCACAGCCTGGTCCATGGCCATCCCTGGTACACACAAGGCAAGGAGAGGCCAAAGAAGGCCAGTCTTTCCAGACTGGTAGAGGGCAGGTTTAATAAGCAAAGGAACTTACTTATAAGTCTTGTCTTGGGCAGCTGCAAGACGGATAAATCTGTGCACCAGCTTGCCAGAATCTTCTAAATTTATATGAAGACTTTAAATAATCCCAGTCATGTACACAAATCAAGCGTACTCAACACCACACCACTATCCCAAGGCAGCGTCCTTGGAGAAGCTTCTAGTGTGGGGAAAGCAAGCGGAAAGCACATTTAAAGGGAAGGGGAGGGAGGAAGGAGCTTCTGATTGGCCTGGTCCTGTTTGTGGGTCAGGCAGAGGTCACGTCCTCTCAATGACCTCCTCCAACAGGTGAAACTATTTTAGGAATCAAGAGGAAAGAAAGACTTTCCCAGAACAAGGAAAACTAAGAGTGTGGTTGTTATCAAAGCTGCTCTTAAAGAATGTTTAAAAGAAAACTTTTAAACAGGAAGAAACCTTAGAGCATCTGACAGGATGGGGGAAAAAAAAAACAATGAAAAGAAAAAGAAATACAAGTCCTCCAATATATTATCCTTCTCTTCATGGGATTTAAAAATCATATTTGAGGAGTGCCTGGGTGGCTCAGTCGGTTGAGCGTCCGACTTTGGTTCAGGTCATGATCACACAGTTCGTTGATTCGGGCCCCACGTCAGGCTCTGTGCTGACAGCCAGCTCAGAGCCTGGAGTCTGCTTCAGATTCTGTATCTCCCTCTCTCTCTGGCCCTCCCCTGTTCATGCTGTCTCTCTCTCTTTCTCTCAGAAATAAATAAAACACTAAAAAAACTTTTTAAAAATCATATTGGATGACTGAAACAAAACTGTAACAACATCTGATACTCAAAAAGTAGGGAAGGTAAAGAGATCCAAATAAAAGTACGGTTTGCACACTTCACACAAAACGGTAAAATTTTTAATCCAACAGACTATTATGTCACATAGATATTGTAATAACCAGAACAACCAGAACAACTAAGAAAAATATATGCCAAAAACATACTCAAATATACCATAATAAATCAAGATGAAATCCTATAACAACATGGAAGTAACCCACCAGAAAGTAAAACATGACAACCCTAACTATGTATGTGCCAGAGGGCCTCGAACAACATGAAGCAAAAATGACAGATCGAAAAGAAGAAATAACAAATTCACATTTATAATTAAGAAATCAAAACCTCCCTCTCAGCAACTGGTAGAAGTCGACAGAAAATCAGCAAATCCCAGAACCACTAAAGAATCTGCATTTGTAATTTAAAGGCTCTTGAAAAAAGAAATTTCCAGGTCCAGAAGGCTTCAGTGAAAAATTTTTTCAAATAATTCACTTTATCTCTTCCAGATGGAAGAAGTATGGGGGTCACTTCTCAAATATAACAGTATCACCCTGATACCCAAACCTGAAAATGATGGTACAAAAAAGAAAACTAAAGACTATTATGTCTAATGATCTTAGATGCCAAAAACTTCAACAAAATATTATTAAACTGAATCCAAAAATGCATAAAAAGAATGATATACCATGGACCAATGGGGCTTATTTCAGGCTTGCAACACTAGATCATCATTGGAACATTACTGGCCTAAAAAATATAATGACATGATCTTCTCAATTGATTCAGAAAAAGCATTTGACAGTTAAGAAATGAATGAATGATGCATTTTTTTATTTATGATTTTAAAAACTCTCAGGAAAGGTGCAATAGAAATTATGTCAATATAAGAAAGAACATTTACAAGAGACTTACAGCTAACTTTATGTTTAAGGGTGAAAGACTGAATGCTTTCCACTTCCAAGATTGGGAATACTACAAGTATGTCTGCTCTCATTACTGTTAATAAACATAATACTGGCAGTTCTAGCCACTTCAATAAGGCAACAAAAAGATATAAAAAGTATACATATTGGAAAGGAATAAATAAAATTATCCCTATTTGCAAATCTCAGGATTTTATATGAAAAACATCTCAAGAAGTCTACAAAATGATTGCTAGAATTTATAAGCATGTCCACCAAGGTCACAGAATATATAAGATCAATACACAGAAATCAACTGCATTTCTGTATACTAACAATGAGCTTGTATAAACCAAAAATAATACTATAGTACCATTTACAATTACTCCAAAGAAAATAAAATGTTGAGTATGAAGTTATCAAAACATGTATAGAATCTGTATGCTGAAAATTACAGTATGTTGATGAAAGAAATCAAAGAAAACCTAAACAAATGGAGAGATACTACATCCATGGATTGGAGGACTCACATGGTAAAGACATTAATTCTTCCCAAATTGATCTACAGGTTCAATGTAAGTCCTATCGAAACCCTTGCAAGGATTTTTTGCAGACCTAANCTACTTTATTCTGGAAAATGGTTTAGCAGTTTCTTAAAAAAAAAAAAAACTAAATAAACAACAACTACAAAAGACTAAGCATGCAGCTACCATAGGACCTAGCAATTGTACATTTGGACATTTATCCCCCAAAAATAAAAATTTATCATCACACAAAACTCAGTGGGTGAATGGCTAAACAGACTGGTAAATCCATACCATGGAATACTACTCAGCAATAAAACAGAATAAACTATTGACAAATACAATAACTTGGACGAATGTCCAGGGAATTATGTTGCATGAAAAAAGCCAATCCTAAAATTATACATGCTGTATAATTCCATTTACATAACACTTTCTAAAAAGGCTAAGTTTTAGAAATGGAGATGAGATTACTAGTTGCTAGGGATTGGAAATTGTAGGGTGGGGTGGTAAACTTGGTTATAAAAGTAAAAGCAGCAAGATATCCTCAGGGCAATGGAACTGTTTTGTGTCTGGACTGTGGTATTGGATACATAAAACTTCACATGAAATCAAGTTGCTTAGAACTAAATACACACAAATGAGTATAAGTAAAATTGGGAAATTTTGAATAAATTGAGTGGGTTGCAACAATGTTAATACCATGTTTGTGATGTATTATCATTTTGCAAGATGTTAACATGGGGGAAACTGGTTACAAGGTACATACAATCTTTCCATATATTTCTTACTACTGCATTTTAATCTATGATTATCTCAAAATAGACAGTTTGATTGAAAAATCAATTTTATTATTTCTAATGATTTTATGGAATGTCCGTTCCACATGTCTGCTGGACCAGCTATCATCTGGGGCTCAAACTGGGTGGAAGTGGCCAAGATACTAGCCACGTGGCTGACAGGTGATGCTGGCTTTTGTCTAGGATCTCAACTTAGAAAGTTTACTATGGCGCCCTGGAGTTTCTTCACATGGCTTCTCCTTATGGGTGGGCTTCTCACATAACTGCAGTAGCTTCCAAGAGCCCCTAGAGTGAAAGCTGCTGGGCCTTCATAGATTTAGGTTTGGAACTAGCACAGCATCACTTCTGCTTCATTCTATTAATTTCAGTGAGTTTCAGTTTCTGCCCAGTTTCTTTGGGAAAACATAAATTGTCCTTTTCACTAATTTATGTTGCTTCCTTTGAGTTATACTGCTTGAAGTAGATACTCTACAAGGGATGTGTGTGTTGTGGCTACTGTACGCAGCAGTACAGTCATCTAGGAACTAGAGGTAGAAATCATCATATAATTTTTTGCCCAAACTGGGAAACTTTGGATAATGGAAGTCAGTATATTTACAAAAAAGAAATGATAATTACATGACTTGATAGAGGATGTTCACTAAGGTCTATGGTAGTGGTCCTATGGCAACATATATAAATGTATCAAATTAACACACTGTATACTTTAAACTTACCCGGTATTATAAATTGATTATATTTCAATAAAACATAAGCAAAATATTTATTCTTAGTACAAGTCCATGCACTGTAATCAATTTCTTGGCCCAAACTGGCTCTAATTGAAGAAAATTGTCTACAATTTGCTTTTTTTATGATTACTATATTTGAAACTGTGAACATTAAAAATTGACTTTAATTAAAGTGAATATAGTATACTTGCATTCTTTTCTATAGTTGCATATGCTCCATTACTTGGATACACCATAGCTTAGTCAAGCAAACCAATATTAATAAATATTTTGCTTGTTTCCAGTTCATTTATTATTACAAATAGTACAAATATTACAAATGATGAAATTTATAACCCTGTGCATACACTGTTTTATAGCATTGCTTGCATTTTTTAGGAATATAAGAGAATTGTTTAGTCAAAGGATAAACTAACATGTAATTTGGTTAGGTATTTCCAAATTCCCCTTCATAGGGCATTTCACTATTTTTTAGTTTCATGAAGGGCATTTCACTATTTTTTATTTTCGCCAACAATATAGGAGAATGCTCATATCCTCACCAAACTGTCAAGTCATCAAACTTTTGGATGCTGAAAATCTTATAAGTGAGAAATAGCATCTCAACGTAATTCTTAAAAATGTTTTATTTATTATTTTTGAGAGAGAGAATGTGAGCAGGTTGGCACAGAGAGAGAGGGGGAGACACAGAATCTGAAGTGGGCTCCAGGCTCTGAGCTGTCAGCACAGAGTCATGCAAGGCTCAAACCCCCAAACAGTGAGATCATGACCTGGGCCAAGGTTGGACACTTAAATGACTGAGCCACCCAGGCGCCCCTCAGTGTAATTTTTATTTGCATGCTTCTCTTTATGAACAATGTTGAACATTTATTCAATGGCTAAGGGGCTTATGTTTTTCTGTCTACTCTCTAGTCTTTCCTTCCATAATGTTGTTAGTATTTTTCTTTGTTCTCTTTTTAGAACATTTTAATATATTAGGAATATTAATTCTTTAATATTTTTATAATTTCCTAATACATTTACCAATTTATTTCACTTAACTATTTGCCTTTTGTTATTTTTTTCAGAGAGCTTGAAAATTTAGTGTAATCAAATGTATCAATCTTGTCTTTCATTGCTTTTGGAATCTGAGTCATAGACAGGAAAGATTTGTACA
>NW_027531883.1:297728-298915 GCF_008692635.1 Crocuta crocuta
GGAATTCACACAAAGCTTTTTACTAATATGCATATATGGCTTTAACTTCTGATTTATTTGGAATCTTTCCTAGTACACAGTGTAATGTGAGGAATTAACCCAGTCATATCTTTGTACATATGTTTATCTAGTTATTTCAAAACATTTATTAAACAAGATGGTTTTTTCCAATTTCTTGAAATGCAGTCTACTGTAAATTTCCGTGTCAACTTGGATCTATTTTTCTTCCATTTACTTATCTGTCTACACATGTGCCAATACCATAGATTTTGTTGCCCCTCTTTCTCAGGGTGTTCATGGCTATTACTGTTTGTTTTTTGTAACATATGAATTTGTAATCAATATACACAGCTCCTTTATTGGGTTAGTGTTAACATTATAAATCTGACTCAAGGAAAATTGACATTTTCATAAGGTAAAATTTTCTACCTATGTAAATGGTATGTCCTTTGTGTTAAAATCTATTTTTATGTCTTTCAGGAATATTTTCTATTTTTATTGTTATCATATGGGTTTTGCACATTTTTAAATTTTTTAATTTTAAATGTTTGAGAGAAAGAGAGAGTGTACATGCACAAGTGGAGCAAAGGCAGAGAGAGAAGGAGAGAGGGGGAGGATCCCAAGCAGGCTCCATGCTGTTAGCACAGAGCCTGATGTGGGGCTCGAACTCAACGAACCTCGAGATCATGACTTGAGCTGAAATCAAGAGTTGGATGCTCAACCAACTGAGCCACCCAAATGCCTCAGACATTTTTTTTCAATAGTTAACCTATGTATTTTCCATTTGTCATTAATTTAGACTTTCCAACTATATCTTTAAACTGATTGTCTGTTTGAATAGATAAAAGGTATTCTTTTGCTATGTTGGTTTTACAACCTGCTTTAATAAAAGCTTTTAACATTTGTACTGGATTTATCAATAATTAATTATTTTGGATTTTTCAGTATATAATAATATTATTTCATGTCTTTCTTTAGATTATTATTCTCTTAATTACAGAACAAAATTATAGAATGTCAGAAATAAAAAGACCTTGCATACCATTTACCATATAAAATCTCCAGTTATTTCCCAGTTTTGGCAAGGATAAATTTCAATATTATTATGCTTGCAACCTTTGTTTTAAATAATTTAATTTTGTTGAAAATTTTCAGAGCTAAAATTTTTGATTCTTTGCCAAGTGAAT
>NW_027531883.1:298941-299357 GCF_008692635.1 Crocuta crocuta
TATGTATCTTTAGTTTGTAAAAGTCATAGTACTTTTATTATAAATATATAAATGTATGTCTTTAATAACCTGTGTGGTCAAAAGAAACACTGAAGGTGAAGGTGAGCAAAATTACCTTAGAAGGGCAGTCATTTGGTCTAAATGCAAAGGCGGGTTTTATAGAGTGACATGCAGATGAACCTTTTGTGATTGCAAGTATTAAACTGTAATCTTTCTTAAAATGACTACTAACTTCGAATTAGTTATTGCTGCTTCTTCAGCATATATGTGTCTTGGGGTTTTCATGAGGTCAATGATAACACTGCAACAATTCAATGGCCGATGGTAAATTTCAACAAGCATATGGTACAAATTATAAGTTCGTCACCAATTTTCCTAAGAAACAGATATTCAGCACTTAAAATGTCATCAAGCCC
>NW_027531883.1:299366-310802 GCF_008692635.1 Crocuta crocuta
TTATCTTCCTGTCACTCAAAGAATTTATTTGAAATAAAAACATATTATCAAAAGAAATAGTTGTAGACTTTACAGTATGAGTTCACACCACTGTAACAAGAGAATTTAGACAATTATCTGTATAGTTTATACCAGGATTTCTGGGCCTTTATATTCTACAGACATTTCATGTATACCTAACCTGTAATTCCTATGTATTCCAGTGCTCCAGTCTCCCAGAGGCTTGGCAGAGTTAGGCCTTTCTTAGACCACAACTCAGTTATGATACTAAGTGGGTACACTACTAGCTAGCAGGTTTGAATATTATTCCTACCTACTCCTAAGATCTGATGGAGGCATTCATTCCCATAAAAAGAAAAATCTGCTGTATGAATGCACTTTGTTTTATTAGTGAGGACTCTGCATTCTGTCCTTGGAAGAGAGGCAATTTTAATAACATTTTCCTGAAAAGGTCAGCACAAGAGAGGTCTTAGATATGGTTGATGGTTGTGCTTTAGGTTTAACTGTATGGTCACATAAGATATTTTTACCTGCATCTCTCTTTATATGCATCTGAAACACTGACAAAGAGAATATGGTAAAAGCTAAAAGTAAATAGTAGAGATGTTTGTTCCCCACTTAAGTCAGCTTAATTTAATATATCAATTAATGGTAATACTTTGATAAAAGGTGAAAAATGCAAGACAAATGTTAAAATGAAAAGAATGTTTTGATAATTGGCATATACCAAGATGGCCTGGGAAAATAGGAATTATGGTCATTTTACTTGTAAGGGACAATTCACACTTCACATAAAATGAACACTTTTTCCCTCCAAAAGTTCCTCATTTGGTCCTTTTGACCAATAAATTAACTCTCACAATCTCCTGCCCTTTATCCCTTTTCTATGAAAAATATCACACAAACAGGGGTACAGTTTAATAATTCTTGTTTATGTTGTGAGACTGAATATATCATGCCAAAACTCAGTGCTTTAACTATGCAGGTTATTTCAAAGCTAGTTAACATTGAAGTGGTGAGTACCAAGAAGAGCGGTGGTCCCCAAATCACTTGCTTATTAAAACTACTCCCCTACATTTTTGTTCTGTTTTGTTTCCTTTCATTAAGCTGTATGTGGAAAATGAAAGAAATTTAATAACAATGGTACCTTGTTTTAAAACATAGATTCATCTTCTTGTTGGGGCTTTAAAAATAAGTCAAAACAAAATAATTGGCCCTGGAACACAAAAGACTCTTCTACCACTTATAGAAATATTACTCTTTGGAAATTACAAAACAATCAAAGAAACTGAGAAATGAAGAAATTAGCAAACAAAATGTGGCTTTTGGCAAAAGGGCANTTTGGAAAAAGAGCAGCAGTTGGCAAGTTTTCATTTCCTGGGTTTTTTCCTCAATAGTTTATCCCTGATTTAAAACTTGTTACTAATATTTTGACACATTTTAACATAAGCGCATCAGGCAACTCAAAGTTGCCACTGTGTATAAATTTATTTTTACAGGAGTCAGTTGAAAAGAAAAAAAAGACTCACTGGAATCATGTCATATGACTTCTGTTATTTTGTGGATGTGTTTTTTCTTTTGATCACCAGACACTTCTGGAAATAGAAAACAATAATTATATTAAACACATTGTCATTGGCTGCACTACTAATGACTACCAAGAATGATTCTTTTTTATTTTATTCTCTTTCAAAAATAATATATTGCAAAGATGGTGGGTCAAAGTCCTGTGGATTTTGTTTCAACACACTTAAGGCCTAAAAGAAATGTTGAATTAGACTTTTTTTTCTCATTTCCCATCTACAAGAAACCAATAAGCTGCATCAATCCCAATCTGGCTCTCATTTACCATCATCAGAATAATAAATGTTCACATAGATAATAAATTCCCAAGATATAAAAAAATCAGAATTATGTGATGATATTGGACTTAATGGTCTCAAAGTTCTGCACTATTTTTCCTATCCTGATTCTTTGTTTAATGATTTTTTAATGTTTATTTATTTTAGACAGAGAGACACACAGACAGAGTGCCAGTGGGGGGAGGAACAGAGAGAGAGGGAGACACAGAACCTGAAGCAAGCTCCAGGCTCCGAGCTGTCAGCATAGAGCCCGACATGAGGCTCAAACACACAAACCGTGAGATCATGGCCTGAGCCAAAGACAGGTGCTCAACCGACTGAGCCACCCAGTCTCCTCTTTTCTATCCTGATTCTAAAAAAAAATCATGACTCAGTCATAAATGGATTTTTTTCCAACATGCTTTATAACCTGGCTCAGTACCCAGGTCATTCTAGAAAAGCTCATTTACACTATACTGTGCGGTATCCAAAATCCCACTGCTATATGAAATAATACAGTACATTTTTGGAAAAAACAAACATTTTTGGAAAAATAGTTTTGAAGCTCCAATGTGGAAACCTAGGCATATATGTGCCTCATCTACAATAGGTAGGGGCTTATAAGTGGTTACAGATAAGAAAGTTCAGAATCTTGCCAGTCAAACAGAGGTTTGCACACTCCTGGAATGAGCACCATCTGGGATAAAATATTACAATTTGATTGGATGTGGTTATCAGGGAACTTCTTATAAATGAAGAATCTTAGTCTCCACCCTAGATTTATAGAATCTGATCTGCATTTTAACAAGATCCCCAAGTGAATTCTATGCCGAGTTTGAGAAGCACTAGTATAGAAGTCAATCCTAATCTGCTTAAACCTATTTCCCCTCTCCTTTCAAAAAAAAAAAAAAATAATGCTTATTTTATTTTTGGAAAGAGAGAGAGAATGGGAGAGGGGCAGAGAGAGAGGGAGACACAGAGTCCAAAGCAGACTCCAGGCTCTGAGCTGTCAGCACAGAGCCCAATGTGGGGCTCTCACTCATGAACCTCAAAATCATGACCTGAGCTGAAGTCAGATGCCCAACTGAGCCACCCAGGTGCCCCTATTTCTCCTCTCTTCTAAGTAACTTTCCAAATACCTTGTTTCTTTTACTTTGGCAAACATTTCCAATGAATGATCTGGTTTTCCATTTTCCTTAACCACCAGTAGTTGCAGATTACCAAGGGTTTTCTTATCCTTGGTCCTCTATAAATAGAATANTACCCCTAAAGAAATCATATAGCACTTGGGGGTTTTTCTGAAGGTTTGCATTTTACCTATGACGGAAAAACACAATAAAGAAAACACTTTTAGGTCTTCAACCTATCCTTGTCTTCCTTCATCAGTTTCTGTCTTCCATTCCCTTCCCCCTTCCTTTCTGCTTTCTTGTCTTCCTTCATCTCTCCCTCCCTCTCTCCTTCTCTTCCTTCCTCACTTCCTTGAAAAATAATTTACCTACATTTAGTAGAACGGCTGTGTTGGGGCACTTGGCTGGCTCATCGGTGGAGCATGCCACTCTTGATCTTGGGGTTTTGAGTTCAAGCCCGACGTTGGGTGTAGAAATTATTTAAAAATAAAAATATTTTCAAAAAGAAAAAGAAAAACAGCTGGGCTGATGAGTTCCTGGCACTTAAGTGTAATAATAAGGGCAGAGAAAAACAACTGGAGAAGAATACTTGGTGTAAAAAATGGGAGTGGGAGTAAGGAAATACCACTGAGTCCATTGGCTTTCTCTTCACCAGCAAAATAAAACAGCTCATTTCTTTATCTCTTCCATTTCCCGTCACTATTACCAGATGTCACCCTGTAGCCATCACTCTGGGCAAATCCTGGGGTATGAGAAAAAGCTGGACTTGTGAAAAAGAAGATGGGAAACTGCTTTAGGAGATAAAGGATGAGGGTGAATGAGAAGGGTACTGCAGAATGAAAACTGAATAGAAAAGAAGTTTGAATACATTTGAATAGAAAAGAAGTCCTTATGAAGAAACGTTGAGTTATCCATCTGATTGGCTGTTTCTGCAGAGCCATTTATTTAAAGCACATCAGTTATCAAAGATGATTGGTGTATTTATTACCATGACCAATGAACCATCCCTGGCATAGTGCATTTTGAAGACTGCCTTGTAGTGGGCCATTCAGAGGCCAGAGTTAATTTTTCAGCAAGGATCCTGAAACACCAGTAGTTGCTACCTGAGTGAACTTACATCTACTACTGATTTCCACCATTTAAAAAATATATATTTTTTAAAACTGGGGATTCAAGTACAATATAGGTCAGATCCCTTTAGATTTAGTTTGGAAAATTATGTTTGTACATTTAAATATGCATAGACAAAATATAGGCTCAATTCTAGTTCAAACAGGGTCACTAAATGGTTGGCTTTTGGTTTTCTAATTTGTAGGTTTACTGCACATTTCAACAAAAATCTCCAGAGTTCAGCAAATTATTGTGGTCTGTTCCAATTTTTGACTCATGTTTCAGTACAATTACAGTTTCTGTTTAATACCCAGGGGTGGTGGTATATTGTAGAGGGTGGTTTGTTTTTGTTTTCTTGGTTTGGCATGCATTCTAATCCGTAACATGCCACCACTGTTTTCCTTCTCACTAGACTCCTGGTTAATCCAAAGTATCTAAATAGAAATCCAAAGTTCCCTGTGTTTGCCATAACAAACTAGAATCTTATGTTTGTCAGGTGTTCAAGAGGCCAAGCAATAGAATGTCAAAGATTGGCATAATATCTGAATTTTTATGCACCCTGTGGTTTTCCCTTCAGAGATCTCATAAGGCAAACATTCCCGATTGAAGTCATCAGATGTTAAAATCTTAGAATGTCAGTTTTGAGTGGTGGAGACCTAAATGTGTTGAGCAAACACCTAAATGCGCCTTAGCAAATATCATTCACATAAACTCATCTGGACCCACCTTGCTGGCTTGTGATTTGGTTGCCTTTCTTCCTTTCAAACTCTTAGTAACTCTAATTTTGTTTCGTCCTCAAACTCTAGTGCTGGCTTTTCACCTGTTCAGACCTAACTGCTGCTGGACTTGATGTTATTGTCTAACATCAGCCAGTACTTCCCAAAGGTGTGCCTTTACCATATGCATTGCATTATGTGTGACGTTATATCATTCCTAAGCTTTTTATCCTTCCCGAATGTCAGGCTCACTACTTAGGTCTCTGATACTATCTTTCCCACCAATTTTTTCTTCTTTCTTCACCAACTCACTCACTGTTCAGGTCTCTACACAATGTCAACTCCTCCAAGAAGCTTCTGCTAACTCTTCTTCACCTGGGTTACATACTTTGCGATGTGTTTCCATTTCATCTTGAAATAGCCATACTGACCCTCTTATAATACAGTGCTATAATCACAGGTACTACGATTACACCTGAAAGGTTCTTGAATAATGAGACTCTTATCACTTACCAACCTAGCCCCAGACCACAGTACAGCCATTTTTCAAAGTGTGATTCCCAGACCAATAGCAACAGCACCACCTGGGAAACATCACCCGAAGAGATGAGAGTTATTGTTAGAAGATTAATAAAATTTGATTGAATGAATAAATGAATGAGGGTTCAATATTAGGACATTAAGTCCCTGTTTACTCCTATAAATAGCTGGGCAATGACACCTGTAGCCCGTAGATAGGGAGAAGCAGAGAGAACGCTCCTTGAACACAAGGAAAAATATAATAGTCCTCTGAATATTATTCAAAGACGCATAAAAAGAGAATATGTGATAATTAGACATGGAGCAGGTCAGCAATGGAATGTCTAAACTAAAGAGACAAACTTTAGCAATGATCATCCAGACTCTATCCAAGGAAGACACTATTTTGACCAATAAATTTGAGCCATTAAAGTCCCACTGGGAAACCTATTACTTTTATAGATTATCTCAAACTGACACATGTTATTAACTATTCATAGTACATTAATGTGTTTCTGCGTTCTGATAATTCTCTATCTTCTCATGCATATGTACGCACTGGAGGTCACCAGCCTACTTGACTCCTCTAAAGGGAACACATCTCTCAGAGGTCAGCATTCCCTGCCTACAGTGGGCAAGTGAAAGTTTGTTCTCAATATTTTTTGAGTTCTGCTCTGAGAAGCCTTAGTGTCCTGTTTATCTTCACAACAATCCTGAGGTGAGTATTGATATTATCTCTGTGGATGAGGAAACTGAGGATCAACTGTATGGCAAAATAGTGGGAGGTCCTTGAAAATAGGCCAAGGAAGGAATGGAACTTATGAGTAAAGTGGAAATGTGATGGGCAAGAAGGAATACTAAATTCGAAATGCCACTGAATTTAGGACCCTGAGGTAGGAACTTAAGACAAGTAAAGGCAACAAGAGAGCAAGAGAAACCTGTATGTTGAAGAGTTTCTTCTATTTCTAGTGGACCACAGCAGAGGCGCCTGGGTGGCTCACTGGCTAAGCATCCAACTGTTCATTTCGGCTCAGGTCATAATCACACAGTTAGTGGGATCGAGTCTTGCATCTGACTCTGTGCTGTCACCTGCTTGGGATTCTCTCCCTCTCTCCCTCTCTCTCTCTCTCTCAGCCTCTCCCTCACTCATGCTTTATCTCTCAAAATAAATAAATAAACTTTTTAAAAAAGTGGACCATAGCAAATTTAAGCTATTTTCTTGTTCAGTTTTTAAACCTAATTTGCCCTTGAGCTGACCACAGTTTGTTCATTTGAAAGAAAAGGGAAGGCTGTATCTGTGATTCCAATGGTAGTGGGATCACCGTGAAGAGGTGTTTGGGGAAATGTGGAATGATATTTTTATGGGCAGAATGATCAGAAGGCACACTTGGCATTTACTAGGAGAAAGCATTCATACCGTACATTGGAAAGAGCCACACAATGAAAGCTACCCACATTCTCTCCACAAATTTCAGTGATCTCTCTGATTAGTCTTACAGGTAAAAATCCCATCTCTGACTATCTGAGCCTCGAACCTAATGTAGCTTTCTTCAAAGGAATACTGTACACAGTGGCTCACCATTATCAAATAATTGTATCATCTGAAAATATGCCAATCATTATGAACTCACCCTAACAGCATTACTGTTTCAGGGAACATTTGTATACATAGTGACTCTCAGTCTAAAAACAAGCACCTGACTACCCATTAGGTCTTCCAGTCTGGCTGTGCAGGGGAAAAATAAGCATAATATTTTGGGGTGACTGGATGGCTCAATCAGTGAGCGTCCAACTCTTGATTTCACCTCAGGTCATAATCCCAGGTCTATGGGATAGAGCTCCACACTGGGCTCTGCCCTTAGTGTGGAACCTGCTTAAGATTCTCTCTCTCAGGGGCATCTGGGTGTCTCAGTGAGTTGAGCGCCTGACTTCCACTCAGGTCATGATCTCGCGGTTCGTGTGTTTGAGTCCCACGTTGGGCTCTGTGCTGACAGCTCGGAGCCTGGAANGGGCCATTAGTTCTGACAGGGTGCAACACTTATCTGTAAAATCCTCTGATAAAAGCCATTACATGCAGTAAATGTCTTTACATACTTGTCAAATCATTATTTTGAACAAATAATACAAGGAAAAAGGCAACTCTGCAAAAGAAAAAAAGAGAATTTCTGTGTAAAGATAAAAATTNCCCACATCCATCAGTCCTCAGTTTTTGTCAGCATTCAAGAGTCTCTCATGGTTTGCCTCTCTCCCTTTCCCCCACCATTTCCGCCCTTCTTCTCCCCCTTGTTCCTCCGTCAAGTTCCTCCTAATCCTCCTATACGTGCAAACATATGATATTTGTCCTTCTCTGCCTGTATAATCGAAGGAAATTTTAATCTGGCAACTCACCAGGACTTCCGACTAAGAGTTTAAATGAAACATATCCACTTAAACTATCAGAATTGCCATGTGCATGCTTCCAAAACACAGAGGTTTCAATGTACATACAGGCCTCCATTTAGCAATGTGAAATCAAAGTAATGTTTGTATGGTAGAAGACAAATTACAACGTGTGACCAGACAACATCATTTTTTAGATCGTCAGACTGTAAACTGCAGGCTCAGGGAGAATTCTCTGATGGACCTTGACAGGACAGCCTCTTCTGCAGTATCAGAAGCAAAAGGAAGACTTACTTAACATTTTGGAGTCTTGATGAAAATGACTTCGTTTCTTTCGTCGTGCATATTTATTACCCTTCAGATCACTGCTTTGTAGTGTGACTCCTCCACAGGATGGAGCACAGGAAATTCTTGTTCTAAAACAGATGATGAGGAAAAATCAGACAGCATTTGAAACAAGAACATGAAGATGAACAAGACCTTCCCAAATGACATACCACCGAGAGTAGAATAAAATAACACCAACAGCGCTGATTGCCAAAAGGGGAATTATGACAGATAAGAATATCCATGAGAAAGTAAATGAGTGAAATGCAGCAAAACATTTCTGGAAAGTTTTGGAAGTCTGGGTCCTCAAACCCAGCTGCACAGTAGACTCACCTAAGGACCTTTGAAATCTGCCAACACCCAATCCCCAGTCCCAGCATTCTGATATGAATGGTCCAGGGTGGGGCCTAGGTGTCAATATAAGCTCCTTGGGTGGCCCTAAAGTTCAACCACGTTTAAGAACAAGTGACCAGCCAATTCATCAGTATCTCTGCGGTGCTGCCAGAAAGAACCTATGGGACAGAAGTACTAATCTGAGCATCTCCCTTTATCCAGCTACAATTATGCTGTATATACTTGTGTCTATGTGACCATTTTTTCCAATAGTAATGGCATTTGCTCCTTTCTTCCCTTCCTTCCTTATTTTCTTTTCTTAATGTTTATTTATTTATTTTGAGAGAGAGACAAAGTGTGGGGGAGGAGCAGAGAGAGAGGTAGAGAGAATACCAAGCAGGCTCTGCACTGTCAGCCGTGAAGCCCTATGTGGGGCTGAATCTAACCAAGTGTAAGATAGTGACCTGAGCCAAAATCAAGAGTCTGATGCTTAACTGACTGAGCCAGCCAGGCGCCACCTTCCATTCTTGCAACTAGTATATTTATTAAATGTTTTTGCTGTTGTTGGCAATACTCCATTCACTGTGTTAGGCACTGGGGAAATAAAATCTAAGAAGCCCTATTCTCTGTCCCTGAGGTGCTCACAATCTAAAGTTCTTAGGAAGGGACAGACGTATACCAGGCTATACTGTGCAAAATTATATATTAAGTCACTACACATATTGAAGCACTCCATCAAAAATAACAAATCTATCACATTTTGTCAAGAAAACTATAAAGTTTCTGTACCTTGGCTCTTATTATCTTCACAATATATCTTGATTGGCATTCTCTTAGTTTTACCCTGAATTTATGATAGTTCTTGTCAAGGAAGGAAATGTCTCATACATAACAAAAGGAAAACTCAGGGTCTGTAAATGACATTTAAGAAGTAACCTAATGGTATCTCAAGATTTTCCTGTTGGAAGCCATTCTGAGCCCACTAGTCGAGAAAACTCCTGGTGAGGTTAAAGCAAGTTTGCACGGTCTCTTGCCAATCAGATGATGACTGATATCCACCCCCACTCAATTATTTCTGCTTGAGCACTGACCCCTAAGGTACCTTGTTGATCAATATCGGGAGTGACTTGTCCCCTTATTCCGGCCCTGGTATGATGATTGCACCTTGTGAAGGAACTTATTGTGGGAACTTCTTCTTTTGATTATGGGAACAGACATCGTGTCTCCAGAAGGTCCTGTTTCCCTCCATACTTTCCCTTGAGCTATGAAAAGGCTAATGACCCTTACTCATAAAAGATTGACCTTTACATGTACAATTCTGTTTCTACCGTTGCATTAGTCCAAGATGTTCATACAGCTCAACATGTAAATCAACTAACCAAAAATGTCTCTCATGCCCTAGCTATTCAAGAAATCATAAAAGTAGACACAAAGGTAAATGCACTCAAAGAGGCTATTCTATGTATTGGAAATAAGCTAAACTCTTTAAAGGTATGGTTGGCTCTCTGGTGCAATAAAGCATATAACTGGAAAATCAAGTCTTGCCTGGAGACAAAGAGCCTAACTTAGAGAGAAGGAACAGATAAGGGCAGAAGATAAGTTAGTACATACACCTTTGCTAACTGATGGTGTATAGCAGCCCCTTCCCTAAGGCCTACATTCCACAAACACCTTCCCTTACCCTGGCAGCTGTGATGAGGATGGATAAGAGTATCTACAAACCTATGACTTAATCTTAGCGTTATTAAAATGTGAACACCTTGTTATTTTCTTAGTTACTCAACCTCACTATAATTGGGGCAGTTCTGCAAGAAGACTTCTGTAAAACCTGTTTCTGTACATTTTCCAAAAACATCTTATCACAAAGAGCTATCCATTGTAAAAATTCCATTTCCTGATGCCATGTTAACATTTGACCTATGAATAAAGACACCAAAACCGACAGGACGGAGATGCCTGCCTGGTGATCAGAAAGGATCTCGGGGCTCTCTCACTCTCTCTCTCGCTCACACCGTCCATCCTTCAGGGACCCCTGAACCTGCCAGAGCCGGCCTCCGACATTTTCCAGTGTAGATGCAGACTCCGCCCCCATTTAATTTTTTTTAAATGTTTATTTATTTTTGGTAGAGACAGAGCATGAGCAGGGCAGGGGCAGAGAGAGAGGGAGACACAGAATCTGAAGCAGACTCCAGGCTCTGAGATGTCAGCATAGAGCCCGATGCGGGACTTGAACTCACAAACCGGAAGATCATGACCTGAGCCGATGTTGGACACTTAACAAACTGAGCCACCCAGGTGCCCCCTCCACCATTTAATTTTAATTGAAAGTTATGTCATGTGCTATTAAAAAGATATTAGCCTTAGAGCTTTACCAAGGTTATGTTCCATATATTAGTTCAATGTCCAGATCATTTAGGAATAGTTATTTTATTTCATAAATGGATACCTGTGCTTCTTTTCTCAATCAGTGCTTTCTAATTTTATCATTTGTAAATTTTTGCCCTCTTTTCTTTCTAATTTGCATACTTTCCACAAATATGGGACTTCTTTGAAATTAAAAACAGAAGTCATTTCAATCATCTTGATTGTTGTGATGGTATCATGAGTGTTTGTATATGTCCAAACCCACCACATTGTACATATTCAATATGTGTGGTTTTTGTATATCAATAAACCTGTTAAAAATAAACAAAATAGAAAACAATGAAAATGATGCATAAAGGCTGTGATACCAATGGAAATATTTTTAAAAATGATTCTATGCTGGGGTAGAAACAGAGGTGTAACATAAATAAGGTGACAGAAGGAGATTACTTTAAGAACCACCTTAAGATCAGGGTAGCTGAGTGGCTCAGTCCATTAAACATCTGACTTCGGCTCAGGTCATGATCTCACGATTTTTGAGTTTGAGCCCCGCGATGGGCTCTGTGCTGACAGCTTGGAGCCTGGAGCATACTTCAGATTCTGTGTCTCCCTCTCTCTGCCCCTCCTCCATTTGTATGTGTGTGTGTGTACGCACGCTCTCTTTCTCTCAATCAAAAACTTTAAAAAAAGGAACCACATTAAGATGAATAATAAAAGCTG
>NW_027531883.1:310850-315728 GCF_008692635.1 Crocuta crocuta
GTATCAAGCCTTAAAATTATAGTATCTTACATTTGTTACAAAGATTGGGACAAGTATTTTTACCTGGGACTATTGTTCTACTTTGCTCTCATGTGCTGGAGCAGAGCTATAGTCATTAGGCAGGGAAATTGGAATTGTTGACCCAACTGCACCTAGCTATGCCCTAAATGAAATTCTACAGTAATAAGAAGAATATAAATGCCCTGCTAAGTGCCCTGCAAACTTTAAAAATTATTTACCTCATCAGTTAAAAATGTTTGAATGCTCCTCTTAATATATATTCATTTATATATATGTTTATACACACACATATAATGAAGCATAAAAATTCATATAGAAATGTAAAGGAATGAGATAAAATCTTAATTTAAGGGGCACCTGGGTGGCTCAGTCGGTTAAGCCTCCGACTTTGGCTCAGGTCATGATCTCGCAGTTCGAGCTCTGCTTCGGGCTCTGTGCTGACATCTTAGAGCCTGGAGCCTGCTTTGGAGTCTATGTCTCCCTCTCTCTCTCTGCCCCTCCTCCTCTCACACTGTGTCTCTCAAAAATAAATAAAAAGGTTTTAAAAAATTTTAAAAAACCTTAATATAAATAGTGTTTTATTATTTTCCTTCTGCACTCCAGTACGCCTTTCTCAATCTCTACTTTGAAAACCACTATTCTATTTCTGAGGCCACAATGCTTATGGTCAGAGGGAGGAGCTAAAAAAGGGTACCTTCTTCCTTTATAGATGAAACTGAATTTAAAAATTTTAAGGAAACTACTAGTATTCCAGGGGTCAAAAATATAGGACAAACTTAACTTTCTATTCCAATACTCACTGTAGTCCAGTCCTGTTTTCCCTCTGAATTTTCATTTGTAACTGCTTTATATCGCTCTTAATTAATATTTCTTAGTATAAAAACAAAACAATGTTTGGTCTTGATAAAGAGTTAGAGATTTTTTTATTGATAGACAAGGAGAGAATTTTGATGACATTATCACATATAGTAGAAGTCCTTCACTAGAACCTTACCATCAATCAGATTGTTGCAAATGAAGAGGACTTAGTGGGGTTTTTCATAGGTAGGTGAATCACAAACTAATCTTCAAGTTATAAATGTTTAGCTATAAATGTTTAAACATCTTCATCTATAAAACATTTTCATAGCTAGAGTCATAACTTTTACACCAATCTGATCTTCTAATAATCTCTGACATTTGTTACATGAGAAGTTAAAAACACATGATCCATTCCAACAAAAACATCACTTTTTAAATTTTTTTGTTACTGCTTTATTGCAACTTCACTAGCAGAAAGTGAAATTACTAATACACTTAAGATATGGCATACTATACTATTGTTTGTCCACTTAAGTAGCAATTTCCTTTTCTTTTCCTATTTTAAGCACCAAACCTCTTTTTCATTTTCCTCCTATAAATATTCATTCTACTTTGTTTGACATCTTGGATATACTTATAAAACACATAGCAGTAATTTGTGTTTGCATGTGTTTTCTTTTGTAAATTATGCAGAGTCTAGCAGTATTTCTTCTTAAAAAACTAACCAGTTCTGGGATGCCTGGGTGGCTCAGTCGGCTAAGCGTCTGACTCAAGGTTTCATCTCAGGTCATGATTTCACGGTTTGTGAGTTGGAGCCCCACGTTGGGTTCTGTGCTGATGGTGCTGAGCCTGCTTGAGATTATCTCTCTCTCTCTCAAAATAAATAAATAAACTTAAAAAAATTTTTAATTAGCCAGTTCTCCCCAAACTAAGTAATTTGTCATTTANTGGAATGCTTCTGACTTTGCAGACCTCCTGGAAGAGTATCAGAGACCACCAATGTTTCCATGGACCACTTACCATATTTCACATTTTAGGTCTGGTTCTAAGCTCTTCTTTCTCTTCCATTGGTCTATTTATTTCTTGCCCTTTGGTTGTATAAATGAAATGAGAGAAACTATAAATTATGTAAAAGGTATGACAATGTACCAGAATTGAGCCCTGTATTTCAGAAACTTTATGTGGCCATTTGTCACCTCTGGAAATCAGTTCATTCACCTGTAAATCAGGAGATGAAGAAGATGTTTCATAAATATCTTCCTTCCCTCTCATTCTTTGATATAAACAAAGTTCAGGGGTAGGTGTGTTATACCCAGATTGCAGTATCCTCACCGACCAGAGACCACCAGGGAGACCGAGTCACGCATGCAAAGGCAAAGGGCTTTATTACGGGCTTAAGCTCGGGCTCACGGACTTCACCAGCGCATGGGTCCGTGCTGAGAGCCTCGAACAAGGGCAGAGTAGGGTTTTTATGGGGTTTGAGATGGGGGAGTTACAGAAGTTGTGACATGGGAACAGTGATCCAATCATAATTATTCAACATCATTGACAGCTGGTTTGACCATACACATTGTCTAGAGTATTCGTTACTTTTGGCGGGATCCAGTTACAACATTTGGAGTACCTTTAAATTCAACCAATCGCAGAGCGAGCCTAGGGTCTTGTTCGGAGACTAACAGGTTAACTTTAACATTAGGTAACAGGGTCCTATCTATAGTTTCTATCTCCAGGACTCTTCCTTAACAATGTGGAGGGTGGTCGCTGGCCTTTCCTGATTGGGTGTTGCAAGGGTGGTTACTCTTGCCTTGGGCAATGTGTAACTACCTGATAGTTTCAGGGAAGCCGAAACTCAGGCCTTCTAGTTTAGAGGGGAAACTTAAAGCCTGTCATGGAGTCAGTTTGGTTTAGACGTTTAGACTTGTGGCCCTACAGGTGTAGGCAACATCACAACTCACTGAACACCAAGCAAAATATTCATCTTGCCTTCCACCCACCAGTTGCCATTTCCTCATGAATATTAATTTCTTTTCAACATTAATGTTAATTTGCATAGATAAGTGTTCTGAGGATTAAATAAATTAAGGCATGTAAAACACTTAGAACAGTAGCTGCAAAATAAACCAGACACAGAAAGAATACTATATGATCTCACTTACATGTGGAATCTAAAAAAGTCAAAATTATAGAACCAGAGAGTAGAATGGTGGCTGCCAGGGGCTAGAGGTTGGGAAATGGGGAGATGTTGGTCATATGGTATAAATGTTTATTTATAAAATGAATAAATTCTGGGGATCTAATGTACAGCATGGTGATTATAGCTAATTGTACTGTATTATATACTTGAAATTTGCTAAAAGAGTAGAGCTGAAGTTTTCTCACCACACACAAACAAAATGGTAACAATGTGAGGTGATGGATGCATATAATTATGAGTTAGAAAAACTCGATTATGAGTTAGGAAACCTTCAATTGCTACTGACTGAATATTAGGAAAAACACCAATGTTTCCCTTGTATATGTCTTTCTTCTTTATTTATCTCACCAGCTAGACCCCAAGACCAGACCTGTCTGCTTGTACTCTCTGACCTTTGTCCCACATTTTTCCTTAAACTCTTCTTACCAGCTAACCTCAAAAGTCAGGCAAATGGAAAGTGAAACTGCTGCTTGAGTTATAGCAACTGCCCTGACAAGACCTCTGGCCAGTCCAGGCCACCCTGACCAGTAGGAGCTTAACCTCTGACTGTTGCCTGTGCAGATGGACCATGAAGTGACTTCTGGAAAGACTGATGACCAGCTTGATCTCATTAGAATACCAAAATCTCTACCCAAAGAGGAGCCTTGGCCTCATTTATATAACAGTGTATGTAGAGGCAGTTTCCTTAGGGCACATGCGCAATCTTATGACTGCCTCAGCACAGAATGACAAGGCTCTCCTTTCCAAATATTCATCCTAACCCTAAATAAAAAGAACCCATCCACACATACTTGGAGAGTCATGACTTTGGAAGTCATTCTTCATGATCTCCTTATTAGCTGCAAATAGTTTTCTTTGTGCAACAACTCCACCTGGTTCAGTTTCTAACTCACCAAGGGGTGAACTCACATTGGTTAGGTTACACTTTCACACTACTACCACACTTACACAGAACTGTTCACTTTTGACACTTCAACTCACCAATTGTGGGGTTTTTCCCCACACCAAGCAATTCTCTGTGATTCCAGCTGAGTGTCCTACTAATGCAGGCTGGCTGGGTCCAAGTGATGCGGTTTGGGAGTAATGGTGAGGCTGACAGCCATTGTGTCTTCGGTGAAAAGGTAGCACAGGGACAGGATCCGTGGGCAGAAAGAGCTGCACTGGGGTTGTGAGTGGTGACTGATTATATATCTTCAGGTTGGGAGGGGGTTAGGGAGAGTATAAGTCTCTAAGGAATTTGGAAGCAAGGTTTCTAGGACCTTGAGGGGCTGGCTGCTGTTAGGATAAGGTCATTTATTACTGTCTGGTAAAACCTTAGTCGTGTGACCCTACAGATGTATATCAGTGGGCTGTATGTTTGGAGGATGATTGCTAACATATATTTGGGGGGTAGAGATAAAGGAAGATTCCAAAGGAATTTTTATATGTTAAAGGAGACTCAGAGGATCCTGGGGGGTTAAGATAATGTTAAGCTAAGATTGCTTTTTGCCCTTAGCAAAGTCTCCTTGAGGAGGGAGCATAAGGCATGTGGACACCCCACAAACCACGCCCCCCTCCCCAGGTGGGATATATGTGATATTCCTCAGGCACTCCTGGCTGCCCAAGAACAAAGGAAAGGACAGAAAACAAATGGTTAAACTGATAGAGTCTCCATCAGTTTACAAATATTTTAGTACTATTACAAGAAAAGGGCAGTCTTTTTTTTTCACTGCTTATGTATTACACTTTAACTTTTTATTTTTATTTTTTTATTTTTTTAAATTGTTTATTGTCAAGTTGGTTTCTATATAACACCCAATGCTCATCGCCACAAGTACCCTCCTCCATGCCCATCACCCCCCTTTCCCTCCCCCCCATAGGCA
>NW_027531883.1:315793-326467 GCF_008692635.1 Crocuta crocuta
AGAGTCTCTCGGTTTGCCTCTCTCCCCCTCCCCCACTATTTCTCCCCTTCTTCTCCCCCACGGTCCTCCAGTAAGTTCCCCCTAATCCTCCTATATGTGCAAACATATGGTAGCTGTCCTTCTCTGCCTGACTTATTTCGCTCAGCATAACACCCTCAAGGTGCATCCATGTTGCTTGCTACATATGGCCAGATTTCATTTTTTCTCATTGCCATGTAGTATTCCATCATATAGATAAACCACATCTTCTTGATCCATTCATCTGTTGATGGGCACTTAGGTTCTTTCCATGATTTGGCCATTGTTGAGAGTGCTGCTATGAACATTGGGGTACATGTGCCCCTATGCATCAGCACTCCTGTATCCCTTGGTTAAATTCCTAGCAGTGCTATTGCTGGGTCATAGGGGAGTTCTAGTGTTAATTTTTTGAGGAACCTCCACACTGTTTTCCAGAGGGGCTGCACCAGTTTACATTCCCACCGACAGTGTAGGAGGGTGACTGAAGAAAAGGGCAATCTTATCAATAGCCCAGTCTCCAGGAATTCCCTACTATCTTAATGATAATGCTTTGCTAGAGGGTAAAACAACCTTAGCCTGACAATAAGTAGGCCTCCAGTAATCTGTGAGCCTTCTTTAGCATATGAAAATCCTTTTACCAAACTTCCTCTTGACTTTATATCCCCCAACTCCACAGTATATGACCAGTCAGTCTTCACAACCCCAGTTCAGCTCTTTCTGTCCATGGCTTCTGTCCCCATTCTTTAATAAAATCACCTTTTTGCCCCAAAGAGGTCCTCAAGAATTCTTAATTGGCTGTCAACTCCAAACCCTGCAATGACTCCAAAACCTCCTCCTCGTCCTCCTCCTCATCATCATCGAGGCAGCTGAGCTCCTAGAGGAAGGTCACTCTGCCTGTCTCAAGGACTTGTCAGCGGGCTATTAAATGGCAAGAAAATTTATTCTTTTCTTTTGTTTTTGTTTCCCACATCACAATCACAAGTGCAGGGCTTCTGACCTATCCTTCTGACCCATTGGCTATAAATCTGAGGTTCCCTCAATCCCCTCATCAGATTTGATTCATTTGCTAGAGAGGTTCACAGAACTCAGGAATACTGTTTACCAGTTTCCTATAAAAGTCTATGATAAGGGATATGGATGAAGATTCAGATGGAGGAGATAAGTAAGGGCAGGGTATATGGGAAAGGGCTCGGAGCTTCCATACCTGGTCTGGGAGTGCCATCCTCCCCAGTCTCCATGTGTCCGTCAACCTAGAAGCTTTCCTAATCCTCTCCTGTTTAGTTTATATGAAGATTTCAATACTTAGGAATGATGGGTTAAATCATGGGCCGCTGATGATTGATTCAGCCTCTGGCCCCTCTGACCTCTCAAAGGTCTGGGTATGTAGGGCTGCTGGTGGGGACTACAAGTTCTCACCTTTTAATCACAGGGTTGGTTCCCCTGGCAACCAGCCCCCATCCTTAGGTTTACCCAAGGTCTTTCCTCCAGCCAAATCATTAACATAACAAAAGATACCTTTATCACTCTTATCACAGGAAATTCCAAGGATTTGGGGAGCTCTGTGCCAGGAACAGGGTGGAGGACCAAATATGTATTTTTTTATTACAAATCACAATTAACTTGACTGTGATGATCATTTTGCAACGTATATGTACATGAAATCATCACATTATACACGTTTAAAAAAGCACGTTGTACAACCTAAATATATACAATATTTGTCAATCTCACCTGACATATCTCAATAAAGTTGGAAAAAATAATATAATAATGTAAAATAAAAAGAACTGTAGCTGGCATATGCTATGTTCTCAGTATATATCAGATACTGGTTTTGTTTTTATCAATGATGTCATTATAATCACATCATTTGGAAACATCTATTCAGGAGGGACAAATTAGAAGGTCCAGGTCATGAACTTTACTGTTGCAGAGTTGTGGAGTGCAATGGCCAAGAAAGAATGCTTAAGACGTTTTATGGTGCAACTTGATAAGTTTATTTAAGTAGTATGGGGACGGGACCCATGGCAGAAAGAGCTGCATTTCTCGCTATGTGAAGCTAGTGGTTATATGCTTAGGGCTGAAGGGGGAGGCGATGTGCAGGGAGTATTAGATCATAAATGTCTTCTTCAAATTTCTACTTGTAAAACTACTTTCGCAAGATTTCTCTGGTGCTTATCATTCAGCTCCATATTATCGGTAAATTTGTAGGCAGTCATGAGACCCTTTAAGGATGTGGCAACCAGCACATATTTGATCCTTATTGAAACAATGCAGGCTATAGGTGAGCCTTCTGGGCTAAAGGTGAAGATTTTTCTGCTTCCATCCCTCATCATCACCATTTTCTTTATATAGTATATAATTCATTGATCATGTATTGTCAATTTCACAATTTATACAGAGTCACATTATGATAGGGAAAGATAGGATAAAATCGATAGAGAGGGAAAGGTTAGGACCCAAGGATGGTGGGTCGGGAAAAATAAATATTTTGGAATAATGCTGGGAGTGTCTGACCACAGCAAACCTGTTTGGGCATAAGGTTCCTCTTAAGAATGTAACAGACACCACCGGCTCCCCCTCAGGTTTCACTCAGAAATTTGACAAAAGATCTTACTAAAAGTAAGTAGTAAGCCCTAAAATGTATGACCACAAGGAACAGTATGGACATAGACGACTCCTCACACAATGGAAAATGAAGCACCTAGAGTTATAAAGCCAATAAGGGTAGAACCTGAGAAGGAACAAGGAGGAAGGAGACGGAGTGCTGACCAGAACCTTATAAAACAAAGTTCCTCGCCTATTATGGTGGGCATTTACCTTCAGATGTCCCCTCTCTATAAAGAGATCTTTCATACTATTCTTAATTTCTGATCTTATACTTTAATAAACTTTTGCCTGCTGCTCATTTTATTCTGTGTCCACCTCTTCATTCTTCCAAGTGGCAAGGCAATGAATTCCGGGTACTGAGGTAAAGAATCCTGCAACAATAGTCTCATAGCACATGTACATGTTATTAAAAATAAACCTAACATATCTCTCTAAAACCAAAATTATATATCTCTATTTGTTCCATCAAGAAACAAATCTTTTCCTTTGAAACAGCATTTTCTTTGAGTGTGAACTTTCTAAGAAATAATTTCTCAATATGCAGTCAGAATTACTGAAAACAATAGTGAACTTTGTAGCTTAATTAATAGTGACATACCAATGCTAAGTTATTAGTTTTTCATAAATGTACCATAGTTAAATTAAGGTACTAACATTAGGAGGAAACTGGGTGAAGGGTATACAAGAACTCTGGACTATCTTTACAACTTTTCTGTACATCTGAAATTCTTTCAAAATAAATGAAAAACAGTTTTACTTTTCTCTCTAGCCCCTTGACTGATAGAGATACTAAATAAAAGTTTGAGGAATAAATGGAAGTACCCATGGTCCCATTTCTTCATTCACACTCTTTTTTTCCCTCCCTTTTTAAGAGGTTCTTCCTACCTACACCTTCAGTCTTTAAGAGGTAAGCAGGGAGGCAGTCATGGGCACTCCCAGTGGCACTCAGGACTAAGGATGGCTCACTGTGACACTCACCTCCACCCAAAGTATGGAAGGTTAGAGAAAGAATGGGTTCTGAAAATACACATACATGGGTCCATATTTCAGTTCTGCCTTTTTTTTTAATCACCATGGCAAGGCATGTAACCTCTCTGGGTCTTAGCTGCATTATCTTAAAGATAGGAATTATATTTGCTTTGCAGAGCTGATATGAAAATAAGGTACGTAATTGGTTGGCACGTAGTAGGTAGTAGTAGGTATATATTAGCTTCCTTTCTTTGGGGTTTTGTGTTGATTACAGGGAGATGACTTGGTTTTTGGAGAGGAATGGCAGTTATTCATTATGAGGCTGGAACAATGACAACATGGATCTTTGGAAAACATTGAATTCCCTTGCCCAGGTAGAGGAGTTGTAACATCAGCCTCCCAGCACACCCACGTTCTCAGTATCTGCCAAGGGAGGCCAAACTAGCCAAGGCAAAATGAAAGAGAACTGCAGTATCCCTGCACCGTGCCTTCCCAGTGATTTTTGTCCATTTATTCTATCATTCATTAATCTAATACTCTATCTACTGTGTCCAGGCAAGGGCATGGGTGCTGGGACTCAGTGTGAACAGACGTAGCCACTGCCCTCATGGAACTTTCAGTGTAGTTTATTGATGAATGTGAAGGGAGAGACTGACAGAGTACAATAACCTTAAGTGCACTTGTGATAAGGGCTACTAATAAACAGTGTGGGCTATGACAGGGAATAACACGGGGATCTACCATGGTCCAGGGGATGAGAGGGCTTCTCTGAGGAAGTAATATTGAAAATGAGATACAAAAGACAAATGGGAATTAGCCAACTATGGGCTGAGTTGTGTTCGTCCCCAAAATACATATGTTGAAGCCCTAACCCTTCTCACCGCACTGTGACTGTATTTGGAGATAAGGCCTTTAAAGAGTGATTAAGTTGAAAATGAGGCCCTAAGGGAGGGCCCTGTCCAATCTGACTGGTGTCCTTATAAAAAGAGGAAATTTGTGGGGTGCCTGGGTGGTTCAGTTAGTTAAGCAGCCAACTCTTGGCTTCAGCACAGGTTATGATCTCATGGTTCGTGAATTCGAGGCCCATCTCAGGCTCCATGCTATAAGCATGAAGTCTGTTTGGGATTCTCATTCTCTCTCTCCTTCTATCTTCCTCTCTTCTGCAATCTTTCTCTCTCTCAAAGTAAATAATAATAAAAAACAGGAAATTTGGACACACACAGAGACACCATGGATGCATGCACACAGAGGAGAAACCATGTGAAGATCCAGCAAAAAGGAGGCCATCTGCAATCCAAGGAGAGAGGTCTCAGAAGAAACCAAACTTGTCAACACCTTAATCCTGGACTTCCAGCTGCCAGAAATGTGAGAAAATGAATCTCTGTTGTTTAAGCCAAATAAATAAAAAAATAAAACATAATCAAATAAAAACACAGAGGCTCACCTACATTATATTGATCCGGGACAGTGTTTGTTTAAAATACCAATTCCTAGGACTTATGTCAAACCTATCAAAATCAGAATCTCAAAAGTGGGTCTTAGGATCCCTATTTTCAACAAGATTCTCGGGTATTGCTTTTCTTTTTCAAAGTCTCAGAGCTATCATCCAACAGCCTTTCTCAACCATGATTGCCTAAGAGAATTAAATCCTACAGAAGATTATTTGAGTGACTATTTTATCATTTCTCTCAAAGATGGTATATATTCAGTACCATTCTAGACATATAGGAGCTAACACTGTCCATTACATGCTGAAGGGGAGCAGAATTTGCCACCCCAAAATACGTCTCTTTGGCATAAGGATTATTTTGAGCTGATTATTTTTAGGAAACTACAAACACAGGAGAAACTATGAAAACTGAGTAAAAGTTACCCTTTTATAAGAAACAGTTACATTTATAAGGAAAATGTCCATTTGTAAGATTGTCTCCCTTTCAGTACCTGAACAGGACAACTCTAAATCTTTAGAAACTTACCAATGGAGGAGATACCTAAGACTTAACTCTGCATAACAACCAAAATCTTGTTTACTGTGCTTTGCCTAAAATCTCCCATAACTGCCCGCCCTCTCCAAACATCTTTTGTCTTTAGCTAGAGAAGGTATTTAAGGTGGTGGCTTTGGCCATTTCAAAAGTTCTTCAGCTTTCCTGGTTCCTTCCCATGTATACAGAAAGTATACATTTTATTAAACTTTGTTTTCTTCCTTTTAGTCTGTCTTTTTATTTCAGGGGGGATCTCAGCCAAGAACCTAGAAAGGTAGGAGCAATTATTTTTCCTCCCTCACAATAAAATGGATGCCTTAGGGCAGTAAAGCTTTATTCCTTCAAGAAATCATGGTTGAGAAAGCCTACTATAATGCAAAATACATGGCCCACTAATTTCCATAAATCACCCAAACTGTAGCAATATTAGTTACTAGCCAGCATTCTGATCTTAACTTTACTATTAACCAGCTATGTGTCATTATACAATTCCCCGAACTGCTTTAACCTAGCTCCTCAAATGAAATATCAGTGGAATTAAGAAATGACCATTAATAATTTTTCAACTGACCATTTGTAAATGGGAGAAAAATGGTACTTGTCTCAGTTAGCTGTGGGATCCAAGTGAAATAATAGATAATAGTGTTCAACAAAGAGCTCATCACATACTAAGTGTCTAATAATTATATATTCTTGTGGTGGTCTGTTAACTATATTATATCTCTGCAAAAGATACTGGATACCTCAAATATGCCTGGGAGTGAATCTTACATACTAAAACTAGAAAATTCTCCTAAGATGGAAGAGTAACAAAGCTTTTTGTTTAAGATAAATATATCTGCAACTTCTGGTTTCCATACTTGCTGTTGGCCTAAGCTAGAAATTGAAGACTCCAAGGGAATAAAAGTTTTTTTTTATCAAGTTCAAAATTCTCAAAATGGGTTAAAATTATTCTCTCCTGACTTATATCTCACAGCACTCAAAGGGCTTTGTTCTTCAGAATAAGCATTAATTCATTGTTGATGTTTTGCACCTTTTTTTGTCCTTCTCATGGTAGAGCAAATATTTTTACCCCCAAGTGGGGCCTGTTTTCAATGAAGGAAAAGAGCTCATGTTTTGTTCTTGATGTATGCCTGGGGTCTCACAGCTGGAGAGAAGACAGCTTACTTCAAAGCACATCAACAGAGCTTTGAAAATTAACTAGGAAATATTAAATAAATGTAAGCCTTCTTCTTTTTTGTTTGCTCTGTTTTGAATCTTTGGATGGTGTATTAGTCAGGGTTCTCCAGAGAAACAATCAAAAGGATGTGTAAATGAATAGAAAGATATTTATTTTAAGGAATTGGATATGAATATGGAGTGAATATGGACACTGGCAAGTCCAAGTCTGGAGTGTGGGCCAGTAGGCCTAAGACTCAAGAGAGGTAATGATACAGATGAAGTCCGAAGGCAACTGGCTGGAGAAATCTCTCTTGCTCAGGAAGGCCAGTTGCCGGAGTCCATCTCCAGCCAAGTCCAGGGGTCTCTGAAGGAAGGACAGTGTCAGCGAGGGAGGGATGAGAGAGGCCCGAGATTCTTTATGGTCACCAGCCAGGCCTCTCCTCACTGTCTGAGACTCAACTTTACTTTATGATTTAATGTTTGGAGGATGGCACAGGAGTGGCATTCTGATGATAAATCTTTTTATCAATAAAGACTTTCCAGAACATTGCTATGCAAAAGAATGGGGAACAACCCAGAAGTGGCATGCTGATAATAAATCCCTTGATCAGTAAAGATTCTCCACAATATTGATATGCAATAGCATGGGGAACAGTCCAGAAGTGGCATCAGCATAGTAAAGGGTTAGATTGCTTAATGGGAGTTATTAAGAAAAACAGGTCTTTCAGGTAAGCAATGTTGTTCCCATAACCACAAAAGAAGTTCTTTTAGTAAGTTCCTTCACGAAGTGGAATCAGCATATCAAAGCCAGACTGAGTCACTCCTAATATCAATTAACAAGGTGACTTGGGGGTCAGTACTCAAGCCCAAATAATTGGGTGCGGGTGGATATGGGGGTAAGAGTCCATGCAACTTACCTTAATCTCATAAGGAGTTTTCTCAACCTATGAGTTCAGAAACTGCTCCCAACAGCCTGTCTTTTTCTACAATTCAGGCTTTCAGCAGAATGGATGAGACTAATAATCCACATTTTGGAGGGCAATCTGCTTACTCCAAGTTCACTTCTTTAAAGGTTAATCTCATTTTAAACCACCCTCCAAGTTGACACATCAAATTAAACATCACAGCTAGTATGTAAGGGGAAATACAATTGGCAACATCTATTTTAAAGAAATGTGCAACACAAAATTTCATAATGTAAAACTTGACATTTCTGAATTCTTAATTGTGATTCTATTCTTGACTTGTTGCATGATGAAGATGAAATCATATGCACATTTGAGAATCCTCAGATAAAGATGGGCATTTAAAGTTATATTACGTGAGATTGCCAAGAGAATAAACATAGATTGAGAAAAGAGTAGACCAGAGACCTAAGCTACATGGCTCTTCAACATTTAAAGGTTAAGAAATTCCAACCCTTGTAACAGAAACAGCAACAAGTGATGTAATAGGTTATATGATCTGGTTGCCAAATAAAGTTTCAGGAAGGAGAGGATCAACAGCATCAGATAATACAAAAATAAAGGAGAATTGAGTAATGGTCATTAGAATGAACAGTGGGGACATAGCCAATAACCCCACAAGTGCAGTTTCTGTGAGTGGTAGAAATGAGAGAATTGTGCAACCATCCAATTCTGGGACAGTTGGTTTCTCTATCCTTTTGTGGTTTTCTCAAATTTAGTTTTCTGACCACTTGACATATAAAAAGCTTTTTGATAAAGGGGTTCATCACTCAGATATATTTACAAACACTGTATACCACATCTCTCCTTGGAGAGTCATGAAGCAAATGAGCATACTTACATGACCTAATAAATCCAAAAATAAACCTGTTTACCTCCATTTCACCTAGAAAACTTAATTCCCCAAAGCTTGTGTGTGTGTGTGTATGTGTGTGTGTGTGTGTTTGTATTAGGTCCATGATTTCTGACCTATAAATCTGAGATGAGAGTAAAAAAACATATCTTTGGAGTAAAATATCAATGTGTATATTTGTTAAGTAGTGTTTTTAAATTTGAGCATATGCTATTAGACCCAAAGAGTGTTATGAATTCATGCCATGAGAAAATAATATAGGGAGTGCTTAGGTGGCCCAGTCGGTTGAATGTCTGACTCTTGATTTCAGTTCAAGTCATGATCTAATGGTTTGTGAGACTGAGCCCCACATCAGGTTCTGCACTGACTTCAAGGAGCCTGCTTGGGATTCTCTCTCTCCCTCTGTCTCTGCCCCTACCCCATGGTCGTGCTTTTCTCCTCTTTCTCTCTCTCTCAAATAAAGAAATAAACTTAAAAAAGGAAAATAATACAAGTGCATGCTTTATAAAATATTATCAAATACAATGTTTACTTACATGTGAGTATATATTTTGTATTATACATATATACACACATATATATATACACACATGTACACATTTTTTAGCATATTTAGGTTCATAGCAAAACTGAGCAAAAAATAAAGAGAATTCCCATATATGCCTTCCCCATTTCCCACATAGAGCCTCCTGCACCATCAATATCCTGCACTAGACTGGCACATTTGTTATAATCAATGAACCAACATTGATTCTTCATTATCACTCGAAGTCCGTGGTTTACATTAGGATTTATTCTTAGTGTTGGTCACTACAAGAGTTTGGACAAATGTATAATGACATGTATCCACCATTATAGTATCATGCAAAATAGTTTCACTGCCCTAAAACCCTCTGTGCTTATTCATCCTTCCCTCCCTCTGAAATCTTGGCAGTCACTGATCTTCTTACTATTTCTATAGTTTTGCCTTTCCAGAATGTCATATAGTTGGAATAATATTGTATGTAGCCTTTTTATATTGGTTTCTGGGATGTCTGGTTGGCTCAGTCAGTAGAGCCTGCGACTCTTGATCTCAGGGTTACGAGTTCAAACCTCACATTGGGCATGGAGCCTACTTAAAAAAATAAAATATAATAAATAAATTGGCTTAGGAATATTCATTTAATTTTCTTCTATATCTTTCCATGGCTTGATAGCTCATTTCTTTTTTTTTAATGTTTATTTATTTTGAGAGAGAGCAAGTGAGCAGGGGAGGGGCAGAGAGAGAGGGAGAGAGAATTCCAGGCAGGCTCCATACTTGTAAGTGCAGAGCCCAATTCGGAGCTTGAACTTATGAACTGTGAGGTCATGATCTGAGCCGAAATCAAGAGTCTGATGCTTAACCGACTGAGATACCCAGGCAACCCTGATAGCTAATTTCTTTTTAGTACTGAATAACAGTCTGTTGTCTGGCTGTACCACAGATTATTTAAGCATTCACCTACTGAAAGATACCTTGACTGCTTCCAACCTTTAGCACTTATGAATAAAGATGCTATAAACATCTATGTGCAGATTTTTTTGTGTGAACATGTTTTCAGCTCATCTGTGTAAATGCCAAGGAGTGTAACTGCTTGATCATATCATAAGAGCATGTTTAGTTTTGTAAGAAACTGGCAAGCTGTCTTCCAAAGCCTCTACCATTTCGCATTCCCACCAGCCTTGAATGAGGAGAGTTTCTGTTGTTTCACATCCTTGTCAGCATTCGGTACTGTCAGTATTTTGGATTTTAGCCATTTAAATAGGTATGTAGTTATATCCCATTGTTTTCATTTGCAATTCCCTATGGAAGCACAATGCTGAGCATCTTTTCTTATGCTTATTTAACATATGCATATCTCATTTAAGGTGTTAGCTTCTGTATTTTAAAAATGAAAACTAAAGTTATTAAAGTAACAGAAAAATGCTGAAAAAATAATTTTGAAGATAAAGGTGCTTGTTCATAAAAATAAAGGCTTCAAATCAATAAACAACTATCAAATGCCTATTTCTTACAACCCGACATTTAGTTATGAGAGATAGCATAAACAAAGAAACAAACAAATACAGACAGCTGCTGGGGATCCCTTGGCGAATA
>NW_027531883.1:326527-331276 GCF_008692635.1 Crocuta crocuta
GGCGAATACAGCTAATAGAATATTTATTACCTTACAAATTCACCAACATCAGGTTCTACAAAGCCCTTGGTAAGGAAAGATCCAGTCCTCGGAAAACCAGTGCCAATCTATTTAAGTGAACTATCCTGTCTTAGGCTCTTGACTTCATCAAAGTGAATTAGTCAAAAATAAACTTTTGGGCACCTGGGTGGCTCAGTAGGTTAAGTGTCCAACTTCAGCTCAGGTCATGATGTCATGTTCCGTGAGTTTGAGCTCCACATTGGGCTCTCTGCTATCAGCACAGAGCCCACTTCCAATCCTCTGTCCCCCTCTCTCTCTGTCCCTCCCCTGCTTGCACTCTATCTTTCCCTCAAAAATAAATAAAAACCTTTAATAAAAAGATAAAAACTAAAAACAAAATCCTTGCACTTCTAAACTAGCTTCTAGAAGAAACTTTCCTCTCAAATGTGATGAATTGTCCACAGATGCAGCCAGGATGAGAGTCAACAGATGTAGGCAGGATGTCTAATTTATTAACCAAAGCTTAACAGAGGGAAATTCCACAGGAATCTGTGATGAATTTGGAAATAGCAGTTAAAATAACTTAGTCCCACTTAGTTTATAGGTGGTCCCTGGGGATGCATGGCAGAGAGAAGGATGGGATTGGAAGGGGAGAAATGAGGGCTTCTAGTTCCAAAATGAACTAGTTTCTATACGGATAAAATAAAATGGGGGCCTACACATAAGAAGACATGAGCCAGAGAGGTTGTACGACTGAGGAACAAAAATATGGAATGACAGAATGCCATCCCTTCCTTTTCCCCTTGCGTTCATCATATTGCCTGTTGTGGTCACACAACCCTCAGATACTTTCATCAGACATAATCATTCTGCTTGATTTGGTGCCTCCTTGTGACCACAGTCTACACAGTTTGTGGAAAGTTCCATAGGAGTAGTGAGAGGTTCAGGAAAACTGCAAGAGGTTTCAGGATGAGTCAGCAGGAAGGTGGGATTATGAGTGGTTACAGAAAGCCTATGTGTGACTGAGCCTCCACTTGACGACAGTGCACTCATTTAGAAGAAATGAGCTGACGTCAACACTTTCCTCAAAGGAGAGGGGTGTGGAGATACCATGCTAAAAAGTAAACAATGCCAAACACCTGAGAGAAGTGTTTTCACCAACACTATGCTGTTCGGGGGGGCAGAAATTACACATTTTAATGTGATGAATGGAATTTAATGTGGAGGTGGGTATTGACTGATGAGTGAAAGCCTCTGAAAGGACATCTGTATGGTTCCCTTTGTCACCGGTCTGTATCGTTCTCTCCTCTCTCTCAGGGTGCAGCACATTTCAGTCATCCTTCCAAGATATGGCGGCTTCATGAAAACAATCTATTGCACCCTGTGAATTACATTTTGTCTTTCTGGAAGAATATCAGAAAAGGAATATATCTGAGAACCATTCTACAAGACATGCTCACTACATAAATTAAGTTTGATAAAGTAATGAGCAGCTTGGGGGAAGAATAACACATTTGTCAGCCTCCTTGATTCCCCAGAATGCCAATGGCATCTAGAATTCGTGCTGAGCAGGACGAGGAGCGGAAGGTGGGGAAAAGAAAGAGACGGCTACTCTCCTTAAACCCTCATGAGAAAGAAGAGACCTTTGCCTGGCAAGACTTCCTTCTGATTGATCCTTAATGCTATTCCAGGAAACCACCTTCAAGGCTATACTTTCCTGGGTTATACGAGAAATCCCCTCTCGTTCATTTTTGGGCTGCTTGAGAGTCAAGAAGTATAAACAGAGAGGCTAGATCAAAACCCTGTCAGACAACAACTACCGACAGCTTGTTTCCCCAGCTAGTTTTTGAAGAGTTGAGTGGTGGTGTAGGAAGAGCATGGCCCATGGAGCAGGAAGTGTGATATGAGGATTTGTGCACTAGACCTGGTTAACTTGGACTAATTACCAGCCCTTGCTGAGACTCAGCTTTCTTGTCTATGGAGTGAGAGTATTTCCCATACAGGTCCCACAGAATTATTGTGAGATACACATGAGAAAGTGTAAGAGAGAGCCACTTGTATAGGGTACAGAAATACACAAATACTCATTAGAATTTATTTTAAAATTTGAGATAAAACAGAAAAAAGATTTGACTGGGATGTAGACCTAATCCTCACAGGAAAAAAAATGAGAAAACTGAATTTAAACCGTTATGGTGCTTGTTTTGAAATTTTTGTATTATCTCCTTTCTTCAAGGGCAAACTAATGATTTTTTGCATACTATACTCATTCTCCTTGCAAATCTTTAATTCACATTCTTCCAGGGAAACGGAACTCTAACCTCTATAACTCACTGTCTAGACATCTGAATGACTTTCTTTCATCCTTAATTTTCTAATACTATCAGTAAAATGTAATTGATACGCAGGATCTCAAGAAATAGCCTACTAATCGATGATAAGTGATACCAATATTCACTGTCATTGTGTAGGGGCAAGGTAATGTTTTGCCAAAATGCCTTGAAAGGGAAGAAGATGCAAGGTTAGAAGGTACTTCAAAGATCCTTCCTGCTGCTGCTTTGGCCTTCAGTCAAGAAAATATTTAAATCAGTCTCACAGATGGTAATTTAATTTTTATGGACCCATAGGAAAACAGATTACACATGCATACATAAACACAGATACACTTTTCAGTGATTAATAATTCTAAAGATAAAATAATTATAATGGTCATGCCCAAATAACATAAAATTTATGAGGCCACATATGTCACTATACCNCCCCTATTATCAACATCTACATGAAAGTTTTATGAATGTATTGAAAGCAGAAACATAGAAAAGATGGTTTTAAGAAGTGGAGAGAGATCACACAGGATTATTTTGAGGAAAAAAATGAGTGAAGGGAAATTAAAAGGGGGAAATATTTAATAGAATAAGCNTGTCTTGTGTTTTAAAGATTCTTGTCTGAGGGTGCATATTCTCCTGAGAAAGTGAGAGATGCAGAATTCTAAATATACCAGTCAGTGCTGATTTTGTCCAGGCCCAGTTCACCATTGCTGATGATATTGCTTCTATCTACATCAATGACCTTAGTTATGTTTGTCGTATATTTACATGCTCATATTTATGCATCCTTGGCCAAGCTCTGAACTTGTGGAGGCTCAATAGTGTGTGTTATTCTTTTTATATTTCCCCATTACATTAGCTCAGACTTCTGAACAAATGATGCACAAGAACTTTCCTGGAGAAATGGTTTTGAAACTAAATAGACCAATATGGTATAGGAACTTGGAGGTCATTTCAGCAGAAGTGAAAACGCCTAGAGCTCAGAGGGAAGGCTGTAGAGAGCCATCATCATGTCAGACGAGGTGCTGGATGTTCTCAGTGCATCCTATCACAAGGAGGGGCAGGATCAGAGTATGTCTCATTACTGGCAATGTTAACCTTGATCCCTTCATTAAGGTGGTGTCTGTCAGGTCTCTTTACTGTGAAGTTACCATTTTCCCCTTTTTATTAATATGTATCTTGTATGGAGGTACTTTGAGACTAGTGTTTACTATCATACTTTGTCTTATTAATTTTAACATCCAATAATGATTGTCTGGGGTTTACCAAGAAGTGGCTATTTTCTATTTTCATCATTCATAAGCCAATAATTCATTAGAATCCTGGTTGTTAGGAAGAACTGTCCTCTCTTGCCTCTTTACTTTATGATTGGTGAAACATCAGAATTCATCAAACATATTAGAAAGACCAATATATGAAAGTGCTGTATAAAATGCTTTCTAATAACTCATTCTCTTTGATTTCCATACATGTCAGTGTGTGTGGCAGGGTGTGGTATATATGTGTACCGTGGACATATAGCCCATCTGCTCTTGATGTCATGACTGACAAAGAGTAAATTAATGCCACAGGTTTGGCAGATCCAAGGGGAAATACAAGCCGACAATGCAGACCTTCTGTTGGGTAACATCATATAACATAATGGGAGACACAAGCCTAGCATGTTATACCCCAACACAGTCAACAGGCAAAATTGAAAGAAAAAAAAGGTAACAGTTCTTTGACAAAAAATTTGAATAAACCCTGGGGCCTCAGAAACCTGTTGCTTGAATTTATTTTTTATTTCATCTCTAAAGTAATGAATGACCTTTAATCTAGGCTTTTCTTCCCAGAGTACTCATATTCTGAAAATGTGAATCCATTTCACAGAATCACACTCTAATTGTCTAAAACAGAGTCTTAAATGACCTCCATTTTTCAGATGAACTATCTTTGCTTCATTGAAAAGAGTGGCATCATGGGACCTGGTCTACGCCTTGGATAGTTAAGAAACAAAAATACACACTTTCTTATTGTACAAATTGCCTCGGTATAAAGCCTGATAGAAACTGAGTATTGAGCCAGAAAGTGTTCTGCGTCACAAATGCAACAAAAGACTATAAGAATCTTTTCCTGGCCACGATCATACAGCACATTCTAAAGAATTCGCTATTGTATAATTTCCCCAAAGGCACTAGTCTTTTTCAAGGCCTTTCATCAGGTGACAAAACAACGAACCGATTTGGTTCTTGCTGCTTTACTTACGATCAGTTATGAAAATAATCAGGTTTGATTAGCTGTTTCACTTCATTCAAAGTGCTTTCAGCTTGCTCCAACAGGTGAACACATGCCTGCAAATATTGTGGACTGGCTACTCGAAAGCTATTTCAAACCTCTTCTCTGGCCCCCTCCTTTACTAAAGTGACTGGAAAGCTAAAATCTT
>NW_027531883.1:331309-332113 GCF_008692635.1 Crocuta crocuta
TTTCTTTCTTTCTTTCTTTCTTTCTTTCTTTCGACAATTGTATTCTCACAGATATGAACATCCTATGAACTCTCCCAAAATATGATGATCAATAAATACTTTCCACCAGAAATCCAGCAGTTGTAATAATGTTCTTAGCTTCTTATAAAAGAAGAAAACCTAGATAATTTTCAACAATAGAGATGAGCTGCTGATGTCTTTTATACCTGTTTTAGTTTCTCCAGTTGGAAGAAAACCTAAGTTGAATATGTTTAAAGGAAAATTATGGAAATAACATTTTCCTTCTTCTGTATCTCCTAGGAAATAATATCCATTCTCAAGTAACTAAATTGCTAGTAAAACTTTCCTTTCTTACCCTTTAGTTCTTTCACCTTTGGGATACTTGAATGGATGTATGGAAATAATTAAAGTTACTTGAAAGCAGAAGCAAGTGTAATTTAAGGCATGGAAAGATGTGAAAACCTTCGAAATACTCCTTCTCATGTTTCCAAAATTGCTCAAATGTTACTATTATTATTATTTTATTTCTGATTCAAAATTGAAGGTTGTATATTTTAATTGTCTTTACAANTTATCTTATCAAATGAATAAACAAGCTACAGTGACACTATAAAAAAATTCAAAGTATTTCCCTTTCAACATGAAGTACAACTTCTAGTCATTAGCATTCAAGTGTTAATCTATATTTTATAATCTTTAATGCATTTTTATAATATTTTGATTATCAGTATCTGCTGATAGGTATTTTGCTATTTGAGAAATTCAAATAACTTTTAAGTCAGCAAATAAATGAATTCTTGTTTA
>NW_027531883.1:332717-335340 GCF_008692635.1 Crocuta crocuta
TTGATTCAAATTGGCAAAATGTAACTTTGGCTTACTTAGTCAGAAAAATAAATTTTAAGAAGAAAAGTAGACTCAGCCCAAAGGATACAGAATCAAGTTCAAAAATGGTCAGGAACTGGCCAGGCACAGCCAGAATCAAATGACATGCTGTTACTGGTTTTATTGACAGTCAGTACTCACTTTTGAATGCTTGGATTTCATCACCTTTGAAGGACTTCCATTTATCTGGGAACAGCTGCTCAACAAAAAGTAGTGTTTTACTTGGCAATTTAAGCAATTTTCAAAGTTTACTTAAATACCAGATCTGAATTTAGATTGCAGAGGGCATCACACATCACAAATCTTTCTGTGTTGATTTACATTACAGGAAATCATTACATTACAGAAAAATCACCAGATGATTTCACTGGCCACTTGTACCAAACATTTAAAGAATAGCAATCTTTCTCATACTCTTTCAAAAACTTGAAGAGAAGGAAACATTTCCAAGCTCATTTTAAGAGGCAGCATTACCCTGATACCAAAGCCAGACAAAGACACCTCAAGAAGAGAAAACTATAAGCCAAGATCCCTTATAAACATACATGCAAAAGTAATCACCAAAATACTAGCAAATTAAATTCAACAGCACATTAAAAGGATCATATACCATGACCAAGAGGATCTACCTGTGGCATGCAAGGATGCTTCAACATATGAAAATTAATTATTGATACACTACATCAATAAAAGATAAAATCACATGATCAACTTTTTAAAGTTTATTTACTTATTTTGAGAGAGAGAGAGAAGGAGAAAGAGAGAGAGAGAGAGAACAAGAGAGAAAGAATCTTAAGCAGCTTCCACACTCAGGACAGAGCCCAACATGGGACTCAATCTCACCACTGTGAGATCATGACCTGGGCTGAAATCAAGAGTCAGACACTTAACTGACTGAGCCACCCAGGTGCCCCACATGATCGTTTTAATAGATGCAGGGATAGCATTTGACAAAATTCAACACACTTTCATGATAAAAACTTGAAACAAACTTAGAAGGAAAGTATCTCTACCTAATAAAGGCATGTACAAAAAGCTCGCAGCTAGCATCATAGTCTTTGGTGAAAAACTGAAAGCTTTTCCTCTAAATTCAGAAACAAGATAAGGATGGCCACTCTCAGCTATTTCTATTCAACATGGTACTAAAAGTCATAGCCAGAGCAATTAGACCAGAAAAAAGTCATCTAAATCAGAAAGGGAGAAATAAATTATCTTTGTTTGCAGATGGCACAATCTTATACATAGAAAACTCCAAANGAAACTGCTTCGGAGCCTGTGTCTCCCTCTCTCTCTCTGCACCTCCCCTGCTTGCACTCTGTCTCTCTCTCAAAACTAAATAAACATTAAAAAAAAATTTTTTTAAACTGGTAGAACTATTGAAAAATTCAATAACACTGAAGGATACAAAATTGATGTACAAAAATTGGTTATATTTCTAGATGCTAAAAGTGAACTATCTGAAAAGGATATTAGGAAGACATTCCTGTTTGCAATAGCACCAAAAAGAATAAAATACTTAGGAATAAATTTAACTAAGGAAGTGAAATATTTATATCCTGAAGATTACAAAACATCGATGAAAGAATTTAGATAAAACACTATCAAGTAGAAAGAAATCTCGTGTTCATTGACTGGAAAACTTAATATTGCCAATATAACAATACCATCCAAAGCATTCTATAGATTCAATCAACCCCTATCAAAATGCCAAAGATATTTTTACAGAAAAAAAGAATGATATCATATTTTTTATCAGAAACCACTGAAGCTAGAAAGAAGTGGCATAACATTCTTCATGTCTGAAAGAGAACTGTCAATTTAAAATCCTATATTCCATGAAAGTATCTTACAAAAATGAAGGTAAATAAATACATTTTCAGATTAAGCAAAATGAATTGGTTTTGTGGGGATTTTTTTGTTTGTTTTTTGTTTTGCCAGCAGAATACCCTAAAATAATCACTAAGGAAGTCCTCTAAACAGAAAGGAAATTAAAACACAAAACTAGTAACATCAGGACAGAATAATAATAGAAAGATAAAAATTATAAGTAAATACAATAGACTTTCCTTCTTTTTTGAGTTTTATAAATTATGATTAACATTACAAGCAAAAATTATAATAATGTCTTATGTGATTACTAATGAATCTAAAACAAATATTTAAGACAGTTATATTAAAAATGAGAGAACACAAAGGGAAGTATAAAGGGAGATGATGTTTGTATAGTTCATTCAAGCTGGTAAAATCCTGACACCAAAAGACTGTGATGTATAGAAAACTTTTTTGTATACACGAAAATGTCTATACAATGAAATACACTAAAAAATACTGTAGACNTAAATACATAAAAATTAAAAACAAAATACATTCATAAAATTGTTCAAGTATCTCACAGAGAGGCAAAATAAAAGTCAGTCAAAAGAAAAAGAGGAAAACAAACAAAACAAAAAAACCACACACATACATAAAAAAATAAAATGGCAGTCTTAAGCCTTAGCATATGAATACTTAAATTAAGTAGTAGGTCTAAAGATAGCAAATGCATATTGCCTACACCAAATAAAAGACAGCAATCATCAGTGAT
>NW_027531883.1:335459-336266 GCF_008692635.1 Crocuta crocuta
AGAAATTCGCTTCAAATACAACAATGTAAACTCAAAACGCAAAAAAAGTAATCCAATTAAAAAATGGGCAGAGAACTTGAATAGACATTTTTTCAAAGAAGACATGCATATGGCCAACAGACACATGAAAAGATATTTAGCATCACTAATCATCAGGAAAATGCAAATCAAAACCACAATGAGATAGCACCTCACACCTGTTAGAATGGCTAAAATCAAGAAGACAAGAAACAACAAATATTGGCGAGGATGTGGAGAAAAAGGAACCCTTGTGCACAGCTGGTAGAAATGTATATTGGTACAGTCACTGTGGAAAACAGTATGGAGGTTCCTCAAAAAATTAAAAATAGCAATATCCTATGATCCAATAATTCCACTATTAGGTATTTATCCAGGGAAAACAAAAACTTGAAAAAAGATAGCTGCACCCCTATGTTTATTGTAACTTTTTTTACAATAGCTCAGAAATGGAAGCAATCTAAGTGTCCACCAGTAGATGAATGGATCAGGAAAATGTAGTATATATACACAATAGAATATTACATAGCCATAAAGAAAGATAAATGTTCTATTTGAGGCAACATGGATGGACCTAGAGATATTATGCTAAATGAAATGTCAGACTGCAAAAGAAAAATACTATATGATTCCACTCATAATGTATAAACTTGTCAAATCACTAAGTTGTACATCTGAAACTAGTATAACATTACGTGTCAACTATACTCAAACGAAATAAAAAGTAAAAAAACAACACAGATAGGTTGAAAGCAAAAAGGTGGAAAAGGATATGCTAGGCACACATTA
>NW_027531883.1:336394-336999 GCF_008692635.1 Crocuta crocuta
AATCAAATAAAGAAGTTCCTTTATTAAGAATAAACAAATAAGATTTTACAGCAAAGAAAGTTATGAGAGAGGAACATGACATGATAATAAAAGGGTAAATCCACTCAAGAAGACACAGTGATCCTAAATATGTTGTGCCAAGCAACAATAACAAGAAAACAAAGGCAACAAAATATGTGAATTAAAAACTGATAGAACTGAAAGAATGAGTAAACAAGTCCTCAGTTTTGCTGAAGACTTTAATAAACTTATTTTGACAATTATTTGAACAGAGAATCAACAAAAATATAGAATAATACAGCAATATATTAACTCAACAGCATATAAACTGGCAGGATATAATTGACATTTATAGAAATAACAGTAAAATATACACATTCCATTCAAGCACTCAGGGTACACATACCAAGTTGAACCATATCCTGGGATAGATAACAGAGATAAACAGAGAAACAGAACAGAGAACCCCAAAATAACACACTCATGTGTAACCAACTAATTTTTGACAAAGTTGTTGAAGCAAGTCAATTTTGAAAAGGTAATCTTTTTAACCTTTAACCTTTTAGCATCCTGGTGCTAAAAAATTCAAACCTTGACTTATATCT
>NW_027531883.1:337041-350140 GCF_008692635.1 Crocuta crocuta
AAGGGGTGCAGACTTAAAATACACAATTATAAAATTTTTAGAAATCAAAAGCATATGAAAAAGTCTTCAGGATCTATTGCTAGGAAAAAAATTCTTTAACCTATCACGAAAATCACCATGGGTAAAAGATAAAATTGACGATCTGGACTTCATAAAAATGAAAAACTTCTGCTTTGTGAATCTTTGCAAATCATGTATCTGACAAAAGACACACATCTAGAGTGTCTAAAAGATTCTCAAATCTCAACATTAAAAACAAAGTAACAATCCAATTAGAAAATGGACAAAAAACATGAAGAGTCTTTTCAGTGAAAAAGATATACAGATGGCAGATAAGTGTGCAAAAAAGATGTTCAACATCACTACACTTCAGGGAAATGCAAATTAAGTCCATAACAAGATATTACAACATATCTATCAGAACAACAAAAATAATATCTAGTGCCACTACTAAATGCTGGCAAGGGAGTGCAGGAAGAGGATTTCTTATATATTGCTGGTGGAGATCTAGAATGTTACGGCCTCTCTGAAAAACTGTTTGGCTGTGTCCTTAAAAATCTAACTGTACACCTCATACAACCCAGCAGTTAAAGTCTTGGGCATTTATTGTAGGTACATTAAAACTTACATCTATACATTGGCACCTGGGTGGCTCAGTCAGTTAGGTTCTGACTCTTGATTCCTACTCAGGTCATGATCTCATGGTTTGTGAGATGGAGCACAAGCCCATGTCTGTGCTGACAGCATGGAACCTGCTTAGGATTCTCTCTTCTCTCTTTCTCTCTCTCTCTCTGCCCCTCCCTCTGCTTGCATGGATGTGCACACATTCTCTCTCTTAAAATAAATAAATAAAACTTAAAAAAAACATATCTATACAAAAACCTGAATATGTTGTTCGTAGAAGATTTATTTGTAATTATCAAAAACTCAAAACTGCCATAATATCCCTCATTAGGTGAGTGGTTAAACAAATATCCCTCATTAGGTGAGTGGTACATCCAGACCATGAAATACTACTCAGGAATGAAGAGAAATGGACTTTAGATATACACAACAACTTACGTGGATTGCTGAATGACAAAAGCCAGTCTCAAATGGTCCCTTAGAGTATTATTCCATTTATATGACATTCTCCAAGTGAGAAAATTATAGAGATGGAGAACAGGTTAGTAGTTAGGAGTAGTTAAGGATATTGCCATGGTAGGTGCAATTATAAAGGAAGAACCTGATCTTTGCCCTGATGAAATATTTCTGTGGTGGTGGCTACACAGTTCTACATGTTATAAAATGACAGAATTACACACAAATATTTTAGCAATGTCAATTACCTATTTTTGATATTGTATCCTAATACCGAAATATATAACAATTTGGAAAAACTGAATGAAGTGTACATGGGACCTCTCTCTGCTATTTCGTTACTTCCTGTGAATCTTTAATTATTTCAAAAATGTTTAAAAATGGAAAAAGTACAAATGGTCTAAATAGATTAGAAATAAAAAATAGTTTGGATTAAAGAGCGAGTATATGGTTTCAACTAGAAATATACTTCAGCTTTAAAGATACAAATTGATTAAAAATAAAAGACGAAAAGAGTTATCGGATGGTAACACTCATCAAAAGGGAGTTTGAATACTGATATTAATATCTCACAAGATGTCAGAGCAAAAAATATTACCAGGAAGAAAGAAGGTGGTTTCACAATAATAAAGGGTTCAATTTATCAAAATGATATTAACAATATTAATATGTTTATGCATCTAATAACAGAGCTTCAAAATACATGGTATAAGAACTGATAGAGCTAAAGGGAGGAATAGATAACCCAAAATGATAGAGATTTCAATTCTCTTTTTTCAATAATTGATGGCAAATTGGGCAGAAAATCAGTAAAACTATAGAAAAAACAACACTATCAACAAATTTGACTTCACTGATATTTATAGAATATGCCATTCAACAACAGCAGAATACACATTCTTTTCAAATGCATAGCGGGCATTTACACCGACTATGGTGATATTATGAGCCATAAAATAAATCTTGATATATTTACAAGTATTTAGGTAATGGGAAGTATGTTCTCTGACCACACCACTTGAATTCAAGACTTCTATCAAGCTACAGTAATCAACATTGAATGGCACTGGCAAAAAGGCAGACAAACAGATCAGTGGAAATGAATGGCGATTCTAGAAATATATTTTTCAAAAAATGATTCATAACACAGGTACAAAGGAAATGTAGTGGAGAAAAGAAAAGCTATTCAATACATGGTGTTGGGACAAATGGATATCCACATGCCCTTCTCCCCACCAAAATGGAATTTGACCTATATTTTGTGCTACACGCACGCGCGCGCGCGCACACACACACACTCAAAACGTCAAAATGCATCATAGTTTTTTAAAATATAAGTTTATTTATTTGTGTTGAGAGAGAAAGAGACAGTGCAAGTGGGGGAGGGGCAGATAGAGACGAAGAGAGAGGATCCCAAGCAGGCTCCCAGCTGCCAGCGCAGAAACCCAGGCAGGACTCAAATCCAGGAAACCCCAAGATCATGACCTGAGCCGAAACCGACTGAGCCACCCAGGCACCCCGAAATGCATCAATGTCTTAAATGTAAAACCTAAAACTACAAAACTTCTACACTGAAATCATTGTGAACTGGGTTAGGCAAAGATTTTTTAGATATCGCCCAAGACATGATCCACAAAAGGAACAAATTGACAAATTGCATATCATCAAAATGAAAATTTTGTGCTCTGTGAAATACTTCATTAGGAGATGAAAAGGCAAGTTACAGAGTGGGGCAAATTATTTGTAAATCATACATCTGACAAAGGGCTTGTGTATACAATATATAAATAACTCCGAAAAGTAATTGATAATTGGGGCATCTGGGTGGCTCAGTTGGTTGAGAGTTGACTCCTGGTTTTGGCTCAGGTCATGATCTGGGAGTTGTGGGCTGAGGGCAGAGATGGCTAGGGATTCTCTCTCTCTCTCTGCCCCTCTCCCCTGCTCATTCTCTCTCTAAAATAAAAAAATAAAATAAAAATAAAGTAACTGATAATAAATTAAACAATCCAATAATAATGGGCACAGATTTGCACTGATATCTGACTAAAGAAGATATAGAGGGAAAACAAGCACAGGAAAAGGTGTTCATCTTTAACAGTTAGTCCAGAAATGCAAAATAAAGTCACAGCAGAGTAACATTACACATCTGTCAGAAGAGCTAAAATAGTTATTTCAAAAATTATAATATCAAATGTTGGTGAGTATGTGCAAGAATTATAACTGTAATGTACAATTACTTTGGAAAACAGATCAGCAATAGTTAAACAAATATCTATCATATCTGTTCCATTCTTAGATATTTACCCTAAAGGAATAAAAGCATACAAACCATATTAATACTTGTACATGAATGTTTATAGCAGCTTTATTTAAAATAGCCCCTGAGGCCCTGGGTGGCTATGTCAGTTAGCCTCTGATTTGGAATCAGGTCATGATCTCGCGGTTCGTGAGTTGGAGCCCTCACATGGGGCTTTGTGCTGACAGCATGGAGCCTGCTTCGATCCTCTGTCTCCTCTCTCTCTCCCCTCCCCATGTGCCCATGCATGCCCTCTGGCTCTCTCTCAAAATAAATAAACATTATAAAAAATTAAGAAATAAATAAAATAGCCCCCCAATTGAAACAATTGTAGGGTCCATCAATAGGTGAAGGAATAAACAAATTGCTGTATTTTTTTATTGATACAATGGAGTAGTACTTGACAATAAAATGAAGGGATTATTTTTAAATTTTACAATAGTCTTACATTCATTTTTAAAAGTTGCAAATATAGTTCCCACATAGCCCACATTCATTCTCCTCTAATGTTTTTTAAACAACTCTACTAAAATATAAATGGCATTTAAAAAACTGGACATATTTAATACATACAATTAGATGAGTTTAGAGATACGCATACACCCATGAAACCATCGCCTCTGCAATCAAGATAAAGAACATATCCATCACCTCCATCGATAGGTGAAGGCATAAATAAATTGCCATAGATCTATACACTGGAATACTATTCGATCATAAAATGAACAAATTATTGATACATTCTGCAACAGGGATGAATCTCAAAATAATAATGATGAGTGAAATAAGCCAGGCAAAAATGATTGCATACCATATGATTGCATTTACATAATACGGTAGAAATTGCAAACTAATATATACTGATAGGCCAGTGGTTACCTGGTAACAGGAATGGGGTAGGAAGAGGAATGAGGGAGGAATTACAAAGGGAACGAGGAACCATTTAGGGGTGGGTGATAGATAAGTTCTTTAACTGGATTCTGTTTGATATTTTCAGAGACACATGTCAAAATTTACCAAATTGTACAGTTTAGATACATGCAGTCTATGGTATGTCTATTACACTTTAATGAAGCTGCTTAAAAAATCATATTAAAAAGTTAAACCAATTCTGGAATTTGGATGGGCCTGGCCAGCAAAAATTGGCAATGCAGAGATTTCCGAAAATGCAATAGTGACTTAACAAAAACTGTGAATCTAGGCGCTCACTCTATTTTTCTGCCCTCAGGAAACAGAAATGATAATTAGCCCAATTAGCCTTAGCAGGTAATTAGACATACGAGCTCCTCAATGGCAATTAATTTCATTTGAGAAGTGAACTACAAAGACACCCTTATGATTTTAAACTTGCAGTATGGAAGATATTAATTTACTGAAAACATGGATTTTAGCAAGAGCGAAGTAACGCTTATATTCTGAATAACGATGGAATCTAAGAAGATGAGACCATTCCAAAAAAGACACACTGCATATTAAAGTTGTTATATTCATTCACAAAATAGTGTTTCCTAAATGGAATTTCTCTGGGCAGAAGAGTGTGAAATGAGGAAAAAAAAAAGACTTATCTAGGTGTAAGGGATTGGGAAAAAAGAAGAGAAAGAAAAATATATACTAGCACTTTGGATTTTTAAAAATTTGTTTTTTTAACTCTAGTATAATTAATGTGCAGTGTTATATATGTACAATATAGTGATTCAACAATTCCATACATTACTCAGTGCTGATCATGGTAACTGTACTAGTAATCCCATTTACCTATTTCACCCATCCCCTTACCCACCTCCCTACTGGTAACCACCAGTTTTCTATAATTAGGAGTCTGGTTTTTTGGTTGGTTGGTTGGTTTCTTAAATTCCACAGATGGGTGAAATCATATGGTATTTCTCTTTCTCAGATTGACTTATTTCATTTAGCATTATATTACTTCACTTAGCATTATACTTTCTAGATCCGTCCACATTTTTACAAATGGCAAGATTTCATCATTTTTATGGCTGAATAATATTCCATTGGATGTATATACTACTTCTTTATGCATTCATCTATTGATGGACAACTGAGTTGCATCCACACTTCAGCTATTGTAAATAATGCTGCAACAAACACAAGAGTGCATATATCTCTTTTCATAGTGTCTTCATATTCTTTGGGTAAATACCTAGTAGTGGAATTACTGAATTATATGGTAGTTATATTTTTAATTTTTTGAGGACTCTCCATACTGGTTTCCAGAGAGGCTGCATTAGTTTACATTCCCATGAACAGTGCATGACAGTTTCTTTTTCTTCACATCCTCACCAACACTTCTTGTTTCATGTGTTGTTAATTTTAGCCATTCTGACAGGTGTAAGGTGATATATTATGGTTTCAATTTGTGTTTCTCTGATGATCAGTGATGTTGAGCATCTTTTCAAGTGTCTCTTGGCCACGTGTATGTCTTTGGAGAAATGTTCATGTCTTCTGCCCATTTTTAATTGAATGATTTCTAGGTTTTTTAGCTGTTGAATAGATTAAATTCTTTGTATTTAATGTTTATTTATTTACTTTGAGAGACAGAGAGAGCATGAGCAGGGGAGGGGTAGAGAGAGAGAATCCCAAGCAGGCTTTGTGCTGTAAGCACAGAGCCTAATGCAGGGCTCGATCTCACAAACTGTGAGATCATTATCTGAGTTGAACTCAAGAGTTGGATGCTTAACTGACTGAGCCACCCATGTGCCCTAAGTATAAGTTCTTTAGAAATTTTGGATACAAACCTTTTATTGAATACGCCATTTGCGAATTTCTTCTCTCATTCAGTAGGTTGTCTTTTGTTTTGTTGATGATGTCCTTTGCTGTGCAGAAGCTTTTTATATTCATGCAGTCCCAATAGTTTATTTTTGCTTTTGTTTCCCTTGTCTCAAGAAGCACATCTAGAAAAATGTTGCTATGGCCCATGTTAGATAAATTACTGACTGTGCCCTCCTCTAGGATTTTTATGGTTTCAGGTCTGACATTTGGGTCTTTAATCAATTTTGAGCTTATTTTTAGATACAGTGTAAGAAAGAGGTCAAGTTTCATTGTTTGGCATGTAGCTGTCCAGTTTTCCCAACACCATTTATTTAAAGGCTATCTTTTCCCCATTGCAAATTCTTGCCTCCTTTTCATAGAATAATTGACCATATAGTTGTGGGTTTTGTCTCTGGGCTCTCTGCTCTATTGATCTATGTGGCTATTTTTGTGCCAGTATCATACTGTCTGGATCACTAGAGCTTTGTAGAATATCTTGAAATCTGGGATTGTGAAACCTCCAGGTTTGTCTTCCTTTTTCAGGGTCGCTTTGGCACTTCATGGTCTTTTGTGGTTCTATACAAATTTTAGAATTATTTTTTTCTGCATTTAATCTGTAGATTGCTTTGGGTGGTTTGACATTTTAACAATATTTGCTTTCCCAATTCATGAACATGGGATATCTTTCCATTTGTGTCATTTTCATTTTCTTTCATCTATTTTTTTATACTTTTCAGAGTACAGGTCTTTCACCTTCTTGGTGAAATTTACTCCTAGGCATTTTATTATTTTGGCACAATTGTAAATGGGATTATTTTCTTAATTTATCTTTTCACTACTTCATTATTAGTGTATAGAAATGCAATGGATTTCTGTGTATTGATTTTGTATCCTTCCACTTTACTGAATTTATTTATCAGTTCTAGTATATTTTTCATGAATCTTTTTGCTGCGGATTTTTGCATCTATGCTTATCAGAGATATTGGCCTGTAGTTCTCTTTTTTTGTATTGTCATTATCAACTTTTGGTATCAGAGTAATAATGGCCTCATGGAACGAATTTAGAAGATTTCCCTCCTCTTCTATTTTTTTGGAACAGTTTGAGAAGAATAGGTATTGGGAGCACCTGGGTGCCTCAGTCAGTTAAGCATCTGACTTCCTCTGAGGTCATGATCTCTTGGTTTGTGAGTTCGAGCCCTGCGTTGGGCTCTGTGCTGACAGCTCAGAGCCTGGAGCCTCCTTCAGGTTCTGTGTCTCCCCCCCCCTCCTGCTCATGCTCTGTATCTCTGTCTCTCAATAATAAATACAAATGTTTAAAAATTTTAAAAAAGAATAGGTATTAACTCTTTAAATGTTTGGTAGAATTCACGTGTGAAGCCTTCTGGTCCTGGACTTATGTTTGTTGGGAGTTCTTGGATTACTGGTTAAATTTCATTACTGGTAATCAGTCTATTCAAATTTCGTATTTCTTCCTGATTCAGTTTTGGTAGTTTATATGTTTCTGGGAATTTGTACATTTCTTCTAGGCTGTGCAATTTGTTGGCACATAATTTTTTCATTATATTCTCTTATAATCCTTTGTATTTCTGAGGTGTTAACTAATTCCTCTCTTTCATTTCTGTTTTTATTTCAGCCCTTTTTCTCTCTTTTTTTTTTAAGTCTAGTCAATGGCTTATCAATTTTGTTGTTCCTTTCGAAGAAGCAACTCCTGGTTTCATTGATCTGGTTTTTGTTTTTATTAGTTTCTGTTTCATTTATTTCTGCTCTAATCTTTATTACATCTTTCCTTATACTGGTTTTGGGTTTTGTTTGTTCATTTTGTAGTTCCTTTAGGTGTAAGGTTAAGCTGTTTATTTGAGATTTTTTTCTTGCTTCCAAATTTATAGCAGTACAGGTAGGCATGTATTGCTATAAACTTCCCTCTTTAAAACAACATTTACTNCCATGTATTTTTTTATTTCCTCTTTGATTTCTTCGTTGATGCATTTATTATTTAGTAGCATGTTATTTAACTTCCATGAATTTATGTTTTCTCCAGATTTTTTCCTGTGGTTGATTTCTAGTTTTATAGTACTAGGATTGGAAAAGATTCATGGTATGACTTCAGTCTTATTCAATTTGCTGAAAGTTGTTTTGTGACCTAATAAGTAAACTTTTCTGGAGAATATGTTTATCTCTAGCAATTATTCCAGTTAACTGAACTGACCATAAATTATTCTCCCCCAAATTATTTTAGGCACAAACAAGAATTTATCAATTTATCAAAAATTCAGCAGGAATTTTATGTGAATTCTTGCAGTATAAGATTGATAATTGGCACAGGAAACAGAAGTGAAAGACAAAAGTATGCAAAATTTCCACAAATTAGAGATAAAAGAGATATACATTTCCCCATTTCACAGGTAAGAAGAGGCTCTTAAACCACTTGAGCTGTGCTCCCCATAGTACTTATAAACCATAACCCTGTCAAAATTGAACTATCAGTATTCCCTCTTCATGTAAAGAGAGACTGGGGTGCCTGAGTGGCTCAGTAGGTTAAGCATCTGATTCTTGATTTTGGCTCAGGTCATGATCTCACAGTTCATGAGTTCGAGCCTCGCATTGCATCTCTGTGTTGATAGTGCAGAGTCTGCTTGGGATTCTCTCTCTCTCCACTCACTCTGCCCTTCCCTCACTCTCTCTCTCTTTCTCTCTCTCTCTCTCTCTCAAAATAAATACATGAACTTAAAAAAAAAGAAATACCAACAACGCATAGGAAGAACAGAACAAAACAAAGAGATGTGAAGTTCAGAGAGGAGTATAAGCAAATGTTCAAACCAATATTCATTGTTTTATCAAAATAAAAGAATACTCCTCTGTATCCTTTAAAAAGTCATATTGCTTTTATATCTGTCTATCTATCTTCTAGCTAGCTAGCTATCTGTTTCTTCTGACCCATAAGCTCATTTCTCAGTTCTCCTTTACGTATTTCTAGACACTGAGATGCTATTTAGTTTTTTTAAAAAACCCATAACATTTAAGAAAAGATTAAAAGGAAGCAGCCAATGGATATTTAATAAGAACAATAAGAATACCAAATTCTTGGCTGGTCAGATTCCACTAATCACAGGAAGTCACTCTGTGCAAATGAAGGTTCCTTCCCTTGAAGGAACCAGAAATACAATCTTGGCATTCACTCCTTAGAGTTAGTTGCTTTCCTTCAACTGTCCTTTAGTGATGTAATTTCCTCTGCCTGCTTATTATCCCTGGAGGCAGCACCTACTGCACAAATACAAAAGGTTCCTCTGTTACTGCCACTTTCCTCATTCAGTTGATTATTCAATCATGCACACATATTAACAGTCATTTATTGTGTGTCTATTATGAACCAAGCCCCAATATCGTGTTAAGTAATGGGGATATAAAGATGAAGGAAATGCAGATCCGTGTCCCATCCTTCTGAGGGTTCACAGCCTATCAGGAATGAAAATCGTGGGTGTGGGCCACAAAATGGGGTCAGTAAGTGAATAATAAACAAAGCCAACTTTTATTGAGCACTTCAAATGTGCTGCTTCCTGTGTTAACCGCTTTCTGCACTAACTCAGTTAATCTAGCCAATAGACATTGTGGTAAGTATTATCTGTGGTCTTATTTTATGGATTAAAAAAATGAGATGTAAAAAAAAAGGAATTCGTTCAAACAGTAGATAAACAGTGGTGCTCCCACTGCAGTCTGGCTCCAGAACCTGCGTTTCAAGCCCCTGGTCCAGAGGACAGAGCACTTGCTACCTGAAATCCTAATGTCCCCTTGAACTTTACCAGGGAATTCCGCAAGTTGGATCTAGAAGAAAGAGGGCCACTAAAGTGCCTGAACGTGTCTTCCTGGCAGAGGGAGAAATCAATGCAAAAGGAACATAAATAGCCTTGAAGAATAAAAGAAGTCACTGAACTGTGGAATGGAAGTGATACCTGGGATGGGGAGTGGTGTTGCCCGGGGAAAATGCAAAATGCAGCAGAGATTTGACAGCCGACAGGTGGCTAGTTAGAAGCACAGTGCTAGGCCACTTAGCTATCATTCTGTCCTTACCGGTCCTCAGGTGAGGCCCCTGCAGAGGCTGGGGTTGGTCACTGCTGCTGCAGAATTCCCACTTCTATGGCTGGATAGTTTTCCTTCTTCTGGGCACCACGAATGAATCAGAGCCCATGTTGCTTCTCCTGGTTATCACTGCTGATGTTTCATGGTATTTTCTTATTTTCTTCACAGATGCCAAATCTCTGAAGACTTTAGGGAAAATTTCTCTTCCCTTCTGGATTATACACCGTTAGGTAGGGTAGAAGGAGTCCAAGTTGGATAATGCAAAGACCCCACTGCATTCTGCTTTTCTTTCATAAGGAGGTTCTAGTTGAAATTAGCTCTCTGAGAGTTAACTCACTTTTCTCCCATCAAGCTTAGACTTGCGTTCATAAAAGGCTGCTCTTTAGACACATTTGAATATCATCCTACACTGGAATTAGAATTATTCCTCTGCTAACAGATTAAGGCTTAGTTTACCTGCTTAAGGCTTCCTTTGAAAAGAATTATTTCTTCTTGTAATCAGAACATTGGTGGCCCACTTAGCTAGTTTGTTAGACTGCTTGGATAAGTGTGAATTGTGTAATGCACAAAGCACAGGCTTAATCCTTTCCTGATACCCCTGTAAATCCATCCATTGAGCATGAAATAGTGAAGAAAGGTAGCCCATTCCCATAGGCCTCTTCTCCCACTATTCCTCCATCAAACATCCCCAATCTCCCACTACCCTTTGCTCAGCACTGAAAATACAAAAATGCAGCCTCTGAGAGCAAAGACCTTAAAAATACAAGAGGGACCAAAACCAAGTGTAATAAAACATGAAATCCTACGTATGCATTTACTAGAGCATTAGCACTGAGGAAGGAATCATCATCTTTGATGACAGGGGCATGAGTGGGTAGGAAAAGAACAGGTACTATTTAACCAGAGTCTTGAAGGATGAATTGGAGATAATCAGGGCACAGGGGTGGGAGTGGTGTGTGTGAGTAGGACCAGGGAGGGAGGAGGGACTGTGAATGAAGAAAAGGTCCAGAGGCACATGGTAGATGCTCAGTAAATACTGAATGGATGAGGAATGAGGAAATGGGTAATAATAAACTATATTTCTATAACATTTTACTGCTTCTAAAGTGTGTTTGCATAATTACTCCATTTACTCTTCACAATACTCACGTAAAAAGGCAGCAATATGGGCTCATGCTTTACACATGATGAATTTGAGGCCCTAAGAGGTGTAAATCACTTATTCACTGTGACAGGAGTAACACAACTAAAATACTACCAAGGCCCCATAACATGCCATTGCCACTTCCATGATGGTAGAATATCAGTAATGGCATCCATCAGAAGCAGCCACTTCCATGATGGTAGAATATCAGTAATGGCATCCATCAGAAGCAGCAAAGGAAGGAAGTGGCCCCTTGATTCCTCCGTCTCTAAATGTTAGTGCTTCGGCCTCCACTTTAGCTCTTACTTTAGATATATAAAACAGCAAAGGCTTTGCCTGGAAAGCTCTTAGCTGTTAAGATTCCTGACATCACACTCAGCTACCTGAGAGGCCCAAACACTCTCTCTAGCTTTGAGAGAATCCCTGCAGCCACATGTGGGTTCTGAAATGTTGGTATGAAGCCAACAAGCTATAATCTTAAACCCAATTCCAATATTGAAACGTGATATGATGAAACCCCTTCACAAATTTATAATGCATAACACTGATTATTCTATTGGGAGGTATTAACATTAAGGTCTGCCCTCTGAGGAAGAACAATCCCTTTGCTCTTTAATAGGTACCACTCTCTTCCCTCTGGATATTGGTACTGCCCCCTACTATTATATTAAATCTTGCAGAAATCACCACGGATTATCATGAATGTCAGCATTAATGTCAGCCATGGTGGGCAACAAAGCCAACATCTGGGAGTCTGCAGAAAGGGAGCAGCTCTCTTGGGAAAATCAGGCAGAGTTCTGTGATGTGCCTGTCAAAATTCACATCAAGACTGATGGAATACAATAAAAAATGAATAAAACCTGGGGGAGGGGGGTATCATTAATCAGAAGAATTAGCAGATTGCCTCTCTAAATACTACTGTCAGCTCTGCCAGAAAAATACACATATCTTAGAGGAAACACTGGTAAAAATGCTGCATGACCCTTGTTTCTATATACAAGAAGTCAGAAAATATGAAAGTTAACCCAAATGTCATTGCAGGGAGAATATTCTACTCAGACTACTAAGTGAAATGGCAAAATGATCTATGTGACAATGAAACAGAAAGAACTAACTTTACGGAGGAAGATTGATGACAGGATTACTTTGAAATATGTCTATCTCTTTTATACGAATCAATGCTTACAGCTTTATAAAGTGTTTTACTTATCCTGAATATATGAATTGCAAAATTATATCTTCTTTTTAGTTTTTCTGATCTGTTATCATAATAGCATTTATCCCATATCAATCAAAAAGCACAGGTCACCAGCCTTCTAGGACTGAAAGTATTTCCAGACTCATACAAAGCAATTTTAAAGGAAATCTCACCTTTTAAATTGGCTAACACAGATCAAGGAATTATTTTTGATAGATAGGGCTTTCACAGTGCTCTTCAAATTTCACTACATCAGCAACCACAAGCATTTACCTACAGAAATCTGTACCTAATTAATTTGAAGTTGATGATGACAATAGCAATGGCAATAAAGTAATGAGTCAGGCTAGTCTTTGAAAAGAGAAATTTAAGACAACGGCAATTCATTCACTCAAAAAAACATTTACTGAACATTTACCTTTTCTAGGTCCTGAGGAAAAAAGAAATAAAGTATATTTCACTCCAGCAAGAACAGAGTGGAATTGAGATAAATGGGCACCCTAATAGTCTTCAAATATTAGCATCATTTCATGGGAAACCG
>NW_027531883.1:350179-350816 GCF_008692635.1 Crocuta crocuta
GGGGAACAGGTAAAGCCAATTTTTTTTGGCCACAAGCTTTTGTTCTCACATCTTTATATTTAAAATGAGAGATTTCAGGGGCTCCTGGGTGGCTCAGTCGGCTGAGCTTCTGACTTAGCTCAGGTCATGATCTCACAGTTTGTGAGTTGGAACCCCACACTGGACTCGCTGCTGTCAGCACAGATCCTGCTTCAGATCCTCTGTCCTCCTCTCTCTCTGTCCCTCCCCTGTTCATTCTCTCTCTCTCAAAAATAAATAAACTTCAAAAAATAGAATAAAATAAAATGAGAGATTTAATATTGCATGCATACTTTTTTATTTATTTGGAATTATCTTCTATTCCTAATACTTATAACTGGATAACACTATTTTCACTAAGGATAAAATTATCTTACATGGATATAGTTGCAAAATCTTGATCAAAGTACACTTAAAACTTTTTTTTTTTCTCCTGATTTTCAATCTGGCAATACTTTTCAGAGTTTTATATAGGGTTTCCAATCCCTGATTCTCCATTTTAGTTTCTATTTTCCACTTTATGTTCCTGTTTATGTTGTCTTCTGAAAAAGATATCTTAAAAGCATATTGAAATATCTTAAATAAGGTAAGAAAATAAATCACCCATTCCCTGATGAAA
>NW_027531883.1:350902-352999 GCF_008692635.1 Crocuta crocuta
AAAAAAAAAAAAAAAAGACTTTATTTTTCCATTACTTGATTTCAAAAATTTCAGTGGTTGCCACTGTTGACTACTAGCTGACCAATATTAGGGATGGTAAAATGTCATGCAGCTATAGAATGAAATTACATGTGAATGACACTAAATATAAGAATTAACAAACTGACAAAGGGTTTTTCTTTTCCTCTCTCTTCCCTTCCTCCTTCCCTCCCTCCATTCTTTCCTCGCTGTCCTCCTTCCCTCCTTTTTTCCCTCCCTCCCTTCCCCTCACCTCTTTCCTCCTTTCTTTCATTTCTTCCTTTCATTTGTAATCTCGACTCTGGAGTGCAGGCTCTATTGGTTTATGTCCTATCATTTGTGCAAGCAGTTTTGGGCGAGCCTGAATTAACTAGCAAGCCAATTCTAATTTTTTTTAATGTTTTATTTATTTCTAGGAGAGAGAGAGAGAGACAGCGTGAGCAGGGGAGGGTCAGAGAGAGAGGGAGTCGCAGACTGAAACAGGCTCCAGGCTCTGATCTGGCAGTCAGCACAGAGCCCGACGCGGGGCTCGAACCCACAAACTGCGAGATCATGACCTAAGCAAAAGCCGGACGCTTAACCGACTAAGCCACCCAGGCGCCCCAAGCCAATTCTAATTTTTTACGGTGGTATTTTATCATGCCCTCATACCTTGACAAGAATGTGCTTGGACGGTCTGTTCCTTGATCAAATTCTGAGCAGTGAAAAGCACATAAATAAATGTAATGCATCTAACTGTAATGCAGCATGTGAGTGCTCTAAAGGAGCTGTATGCAACATGCCATGAGATGATAGGAAAGAAGGCAATTGATCCTGAGGGAATTTAGGAGACCTCCAACAAGAGTTAACATTTGATCCTCCATGGAATTTGCTGGACAGACAAGATGGAGAGGTAGAGTATTCTATTCAGAAGAAGGTGAGGAGAAATGTGGTTAATTCAATCAATGTCAACAAAATAATTCATTGACTAAGTGAATATTTTTGTGAATTCTTATTTTTAATTAAGTATCTCTATTGCCAATGTCTAGTCCTACTTAGTCCCTAATAGAGTTAAGTGAGACATATAAATGTTCATGTTGAGATCACATCCAAAGGATGCTATACTTAGTCTGAAAGGACAAGAAAGTGCTGTTGACAATCTCATAATGTTGTCAGAGTGGCCTGGATTACTTTCATGGTGAACAAAGGAGATCCCAGAAGTGTCAGTAAGTCAGAAAGGTAAGAGGTTGAGGAAGCGTTCTGAAAATTGGCATACATGGATATGTATACTCAGATTTGTGAGATTTCTCAGAAATCTGAAACTGCTTTATCTCTATTATATCAAATGGTTTGTGTTGGCTATTATTTGAGACATTCGAATATTTTGTTACACTTCCCATAATATTGATGAAAATGCTCAACTGCATGGTTATTTTCTTTTAGTAGTATGGAAGGAGTATTTTCCATGTTTATTGAGATGCTTTCTTTCCCAGACTCCTGGTATCCACACCTAAATATTTTATATATCTTCCAGTTTTAATACATTATGAGTTATTTTTTGTGTAAATTTATTTTTATATACTATTTCTTACCTACTTTTTATATTTCTATAAATATAGACTGAAACTCTATTCATAGAATACATGTGTAGGTACATAAAATTGTGAAAAAAAAGTTATTTATTGCTATATTTCCTTTTCGTTATTGACATGGAAATTGAAAATCATAAACTTAGGAGTAAAGTGATCTGAAAGCAGTGAGATCCAAATGTTTTCAAGTTGTAGAATTTTATAGTTGAATGTCATCTTAGAAAAGCTCTACTCCAGTCTCCTAATATTGAAAACAGAAAAATGAAGTGAGGTTATGCGAGGCTGTAAAACTTCCTCCAGATTCTCACTTGTAAAAATTCAGGATAAGAATATCAGTTTCCCTCCATGCTCATGGATAGGAAGAATGAATATAGTTAAGATGTCATTACTACCTAAAGCACTCTACACATTCAATGCAATTCCAATCAAAATTGCACCAGCATACTTCTCAAAACTAGAACAAACTATCCAAAAATTTGTATGGAACCACAAAAGACCCCGAATAGCCAAA
>NW_027531883.1:353061-357962 GCF_008692635.1 Crocuta crocuta
AAAAAAAAAAAAAGAATATCAGTTTCCCAGCTTCCAGCCTCATTTACTTCCCAAGATCTAATGTCAGTACCCACATATAACTCTTCTTTTTTTAATATAATCATAAAATAGACATTTAGAAGGGCCTTCGGGTGCCCAGGTGGCTCAGTCCGTTGAGCACCCAACTCTTGATTTGGGCTCAGGTCATGATCTAACTGTTTGTGAAACTGAGCCCCAAGTTGGCCTTGGCGCTGTCAGAGCAGAGCCTGCTTGAGTTCTCCCCTTCCCTCTGTCTTTGCCCTTCTTCCACTCATGAGCGCATGCTCTCTCCTCTTAAAATAAATAAAAAATATTAAAGAAAATTTTTAAAAAATAGAGCATAATGTACAGAAAGGATACAGGGTAGTTTGTCAGCAACACAATCATTCTAAAGTAAATTCATTACTCATTACTATCTTGGAAAGAGCAGTATCATTAAAGGATATGTATAAATTGTCTCAAATGCCAAAGATTTATCGAATCCAAATGAGTCATGGGTTAGAAGCTTCTTTCTAGATATATCCCTGCAAAATTAGAAACAGACTACTCAAAGATGTGGTACCATCAGTTCCCTACAGTTTGTAAGTCAACTCACAGAAGCACCAGACATAATTGCACCTATAAATTCAGACATTCTCCAGATAACCTAAAACTCTGCTAGAATCGAACTGGTTGAATGCACATGGCTGGCATTTCTACATTATTCAACAAGTATCTAATGAGACCACCTACTGTGCAATGAATGCACTTTTACACTTTGAGCTGCCTTCCTCATGGCTTCATGCTGTCTTGAGCCACGCTCGCTCCCCTACATGTTAGAGGGAGGATTTTTGAGGCAGGATATCTGGGTTCCAGTTCCTGCTCTGGCACATGCTAGCGGAGCAACTCCTCTCTAAATCTCAGGGCCCTTATCTGTTAAAGAGAAATAAGAATACCTATCTCATAAGGTTAGGGAAGGTAAAATACAATAACACTTGTAAATTACCTAAGCATAGTACCTAGAATGTGATGTGGAAATGGAAATATATAAGCACCAAACACTGTGATTCACTTTGGCTAACATAAAACTGTAAGTCAAATATTTTGATGGTATTTAATGAGAAAACTTAAGGAGGAACAACTTTTTTTTTGACACAGTGCTTTCAAATATCCAGGATACAGAGCTCTTGCTTAGTCCTTATTGAAAAGATAATAAAGAAAGTTGGAAAATATTTATGCATCGATTATCATAGAGACACAAGGTATAAAGGACATAAGATATATACCGATTTAACTAAATCTATATATATTGTTTATCTTGTCATTACAAAATTGATTTGGGGTTTTGTTTGCTGCAAGTTTGCTGCAAATGAAAAAAAATCTGTAATGTTCTGTTAGTGTTTTCAGAGTTTTATTTTTAGTGCAATGTATTCCTTAACCTTAAGATTATAATTACTAAGAGCTTGTTGTATGTGCTTTTTAATAGTATACTTATTTGTTAGAGTATTTATTACAGGAAATTGAATTTACTCACCAAAATCGTAAAACGCTAGCTCTCTGATGTGCAGTTCAATATCTATGTCTACCTTTGTGAAGTGTTGTAATGCATCTACTATAATGTAGAATTGATTTGCTTGTCCATCAGAAAGCTTTTTAATTTAGAACTTTTCCTTTCGGAACTCTTTGCAAAGATAAATTTTTGACATGGTGAATTAACACTTTCATCTCTACACAAAACAAAGACACTTTCTTCTACGTTGAATGGTAAGTACACAACCAATGCTGACTCTGACTAGTGGCATTAGTATTTTCATTACTTACGCTCTCTCCTACCATTTGACAACTACTCTAAGGCTGAAAGAATTAGGGAACTAGAGCCATTTGCCTTCTCTTAGCGGAAAACGAAGTTGAACGCACCAGGGTTCAGGATCAAGTTAACTGCTCTGCTGCCACCTGGGCTTTTGTCTTCATCCTTGCCTCTACCTTCCTATAACAATTGCCTACACATACTGTGGCCCCTCTTGGAATTTAGGGCCATGTTGCCTCTTGCTATTTCCTTTACTAAATACTGGTGTCTGAAGCCCAAGCTTAAGGCCACCTGCTGAGAGTTCTCCCCTAAGTCCCACTGTCTCCTGGTCTGTCTACATGTCTGAACAAGGCCTTGCACAAGATACCCTGGGTGCTTGCCTGCTAAAGAAATGACAACCAGACACTGGCTTTTGTTATATTGTGCCTTGATTACATCCTACAGTGAATAAAACTAAATGTATGATCCTACAGTTTAAGTTAGGGACCTGGTGCTGCTTTTCCCTTTAAGCGTAAAGATCATCCTACCTAATCAAGACAGAGGGTGTCAGTCCAGTAACTGGTGAGCCTCAGGAGCAGAAAGGTAAAGAGAAACTCAATTGGTGAACTTGCTGTTTCCTTTAATCCTCACTATTGAGAACAACTAGGGTCCAATTGTGACATGAATAAACTGTAATTAAAGGGCAAACACAGCCTAATAAACATAACAGAGAGATCATGACTTCAGTGTCCTACTTCAGCAAATGAAGGCTAAATGGCTGACACACTAAGTTTTCATCACTAGTGTTAGAGGTGAATTTGTTTTCCCCTAAATATTACTTTATGAAGAAATTTAGAGTTCTAATATATATATATATGGAAAATGAACATAACTTACTCATTTTTGAGCAAAATATCATAATCAGGACACAGAAAAGAATCACTTTAGCTGCTGAAGGAGAAACTGAGAGCTAATCTATGAATTGACTCTTCGAGTCACTGCTGCAGCCCCGACTGGCTCGTAGCGCTCTGAGCGCTGAGGCCTCAATTCCCATAAGTCACATCACCTCTTCGGGCCTCAGTCAACCCATCTGTAAAATGACACTTTAAAAATAGGATTCTTGAAGGACTAGAAAGTGGAAACATGCGTGAAGGGCCCTGCAGGTGCCAGGTGCGCAGCAAACCGTGCGTGAAGTCACTGTAATGGACCACAGGGCTGTCACACACCTGGTCTCCAAGCGTCACGCCTGCGTGTCACACACTCTGCACCTTAAGCTCCGAGGCTCCAAACGCGCTCTTCCACCCGCTGCGGTCGGCAGCCCCTGATCTCATCACCTATCACATCTCTGGTTCTTACTGGACACTTTGTCCGTGCACCTGGGTTTGCAAACGGGTCTTCCCCCCACGCAGGGGAAGCTGCGGTCTCAGCAGGCGGAAGCGATGCTCCTTTGAGCTGCTGAGGCTTCCAGCTCCTCTGGGCCTCACTCCCCGGCCAGTCTGCCTCCCTCACAGTCTGCCTTTGAGTAGCTCAGTGGAGAGAAGAAGAAAAGAAATTCCTGCACTCTTTCAGTTGGTTTTGGTCGTGGTTTTGATGACATTGAATTTTATGTGAATCGTGTGCTCCTGGAAAATAGTAATGCTAAAAGAAATGCATCCTCCTCCCCAACCTTGTGTTCAGAGAATGGTTTATTACAAAGAAACATCCTTCCGCATATGACTTAGATAAGCCTTACACATGCTTCCCTTTTTTACTTAAGACAAAACCAGACATGACTCTCCAAATTCCCATTCTTTATCTCATAAACAATTAGCTGAATTGCTTGCTCCTAATGATCCAAGGAGTAAAATGCTAGGCAATCAAACTTAGGTTCTGTTTCTTCCCTTTCCCCAGGCTCCTGACATTTGACCCAGCTCAGCCTGTACAGCAGTCCTCTCATATTCTAATATGAATTAGAGTATAGAAATATTCTAATAAGAAACTTCCTTTCTTCCCTCTTGCAATAACCCTTTGAATAAAGTCTCTTTTTAGCTACATCCTGGGTGTCTTCTTTTTTCCCAGCAATTTATTGGTTTGCTTTATGGAAAGGGAGCAGGGCATGAAGGATAGATGGAGAGTGGTTGAAAAAATATTGGAAGATAGAAGCAATGAATAAAATTTGTAGGTATTGTGTGTTTGTTTTCATAGACAACCTTCTTGAAGGAAATGAGCAGTTGAATGGGTGCAGAGTTGGGAAGGCATTCCCAGAAGGCTGTGAGATAGAAGCAGGCTCTGGATCTCTTAGTCCCAAATTAGGTTCCACACTCAGATCTGTGAGTACAGAAATCTGCCTCCTGGAAGTAAGGGATGCTTCCTAACATGGCCACTCTTCATCCTTCACTTCCTGGGCATCCAAGAGCAAATCTCTTTATTTTCCCGGGACTGCTGTTCCCTTGACACTGCATCCCCCTAGCCTATGCTCTCCTATAGCTAAGGACATGCCGGGTATTTTACATGCTTCCACAACAGACAGACCCTTTTGCCACTGTCTATCTAATTCACTTTCCCCTAATTTCCATTTCCCTGGGGATCCCCTTGGAAAAACAAAGGAGAAAAATGAGGATTAAAGAAAAGTGTTTGTTTCCTTGTTTGTTTCTTTGCAAGGGCATTAGATATATAAATCCTTATTTCTTCCAGACTTGATTAAGCCCACATTTTAGTCCATTTCGGGCTGCTAGAACAAAATGCCAGGGACTGGATGGCTTATAAACAACAGAGATTTATTGCTTACAGTTGTAGAGGCTGGCAGTATGAGATGGGGATGCCCGGATGGTTTCCTGAGAGCCCTTTTCCAAGGATGCTGATTCCTCTTGTACCCTCACATTGCAGGAGCATTCAAGCCCTCTGTGGCATCTTTTATAAGGGCATTAATCCTATTCATGAGGGCTTTGCCCTCATGACCTAATCACCTNTTTCTTTCTTTCTTTCTTTCTTTCTTTCTTTCTTTCTTTCTTTCTTTCTTTCCTAATTCCAAGTTATTTAACATACACTGTAATAATGGTTTCAGGAGTAGAATTTGGTGATTCATCACTTACATGCAACACCCGGTGCTCATCCCAACAAGTACCCTCCTTAATACCCA
>NW_027531883.1:358015-359528 GCF_008692635.1 Crocuta crocuta
GATTAGATTTCAACATATGAATTTTGAAAGGGACAAACATTCAGACCAGAGCACCCCAGAGCTGCTGAATCAAACTGCATTTTTACCAGATCCTTACAGAATTCATATGTGCATTCATGCTTTATAAGTACTGACTAAGCATTATCATATTAATATTATGTTCTCTATGACTGAACCACGTATAAAAGTTGAACACTTCAATAAAATAGGGAAGCTGAAAGAGAGTGGTTTGCATGCACTCAAGGCCAGCACGTGAATTCAAGACCACGGCATTCCTGTATCGTCCCTTCAGTCACGACAGGACATGGGCATCTTGTATCACCTCAAGAGGATGTTGTGTATGGGAATGAAGGGAAGGACTTGGACCTCGTTAGTAGTGAAGCCAGAAAGGTGTGATGCTACTCTCTGCCTTCTCTGTAGAAAAGGCTGATCCTAGACAGGAGTGTTTCCTGGTAAGTCAGTAGGAATAGGGGAAGACTAGAAGAAATAAACCTTAGGCCAAGCTGATTAGTCAAATTTCAGAAAATGCCAGAGGTATGCCCAAGGGACAGTTTAAAAAAATGCCCAATGACGCTTGGAGTTTACAACTGGATTGTTTTGAAATTTAGTCTTATCAGTTGCTTCTCACATCAAGGGCAGAATCCCATCTAAATAGACCATTTTCTATTGATGGTATAACCATATTCTATTCTTATCATTCTTCTTACTGAATTTGCATTGTAGAGACTAACACAGATAGTTCACTTACTATGCCCCAGGCACTACAGATGAAATGTCCTATTTGATCTTGATAGTACATGAGGCATCAATAAAACATCATTATTGCGCTTTACAGATGAGGAAACAGAAAAGTTTACTTGCAAGAGATTCTAGAGCTAGCTGGCAATGAAGCAGAAATGAAAATTATTACAATTTATTGTATCTGACTCAAAAAATCCTACTATTTTCATTATACCATAATGCTTTACCACATATCTAAATATGGCCTCATCTTCAGTTTACACAAAACATTCACTTTTCATTTTCCTTGTCTATATCTACATAAATAATACCAGTTTAAAGTCACATGCTATTTAACCATTTTACAAAGCCTATTCATATATTTTGTTTCATAGTGCTTCTCAACATTTCTGTGAAATGGGCACAAATGGTACTACTTCCTCCATTTTAAAGATGAATTATTTGAAATTTAGATAGATTAAGGAATTTTTATAAATCGAGATACCTACAAAAAAGGCAAGGTCCAGGTCTGAACCTTAAAACTTCATATTCCAAATCCCTGACCTTCAAAAATATGTCACACTAACCTGATCATTTTTGCGTATCTCTTTGGATACTGTGGTTTCTAAGGAAAGCATCATAATTTATTTTAAAAATATACTATTTTTAGAAAAACTACATACTGTAGGGGGAAGGGAGACAACAGTGAAATTATGTATTATATGTGGTGTCCAAACATGGTGTCTCCCCCACATGGATGGGGGCTCCCAAATGTGGGGCAAGAATCGGATGG
>NW_027531883.1:359569-379392 GCF_008692635.1 Crocuta crocuta
TTTTTTTTGAGAGACAGAGAGAGAGGGAGACATAGCATCTGAAGCAGGCTCCAGGCTCCAAGCTGTCAGCACACAGCTCCATGTGGGGCTTGAACCTAGGAGATCAAGACCTGAGGCCAAGTAGGGGCTTAACCAGCTGACACACCCAGGTGCCTCGTGGGGGCTGTTTTTAAAGAGGGAAGGTGAGGAGGTATGGCAACATATGGAATTTTCCCTTTTTTGGTAACCGTGTTTAGATGTAAATAGCCCTTTGGTCAGTTATACCCTATAGATATTTTGAGGTGTGTTGCCTAATGGGCCTGTCTGTATTCAGCCAGGTGGGCGCTATGGGCCCTCTCTCCATTCCATTGCTCAAGCCTGTTCGCCTAAAAGCGGCCTTTACACTATATTTAGCCAACAATGGGATGAGAGTAAGCTAGTATATTAAAAAAATACTTGACATAAAATCTAAGGTTATTTTTTACCTTCTCTGATTTTATTACTATATTCTGTATGGAAAAATAGATAAAACATACATGTACTATGTAATAAACGATCAAAATGTAAACATCTAGTCAAGAGCTAAAAATTGCCCGAACATTCAGACTACAGATACACCTCTCCAGGGGAAAAAAAAAAATAAAAAAGATTCCAGATGGAAAGTCCAAGATAAAAGAAGGAATAAGAACAAAAAACAGGAGCGCCTGGGTGGCTTAGTCGGTTAAGCGTCCGACTTTCGCTTAGGTCATGATCTCGCGGTTCGTGGGTTCGAGCCCCGCGTCGGGCTCTGTGCTGACTGCCAGCTCAGAGCCTGGAGCCTGTTTCAGAGTCTGTGTCTCCCTCTCTCTCTGACCGTCCCCTGCTCACGCTGTCTCTCTCTCTTCTCTCCTGGAAATAAATAAAAGCATTTAAAAAAAAAAAAGAACAAAAAACAGTACATACATAGGTAGATGCACACTGACTGCATTAAAATGTGTAATGGATCTACACATAGAGTTAAATGCATGGCAGTGATAATTTGTAAATTGAAATGGCATAAAATAAAGTGCATTAAATTCCTTGCTTTATTTGGGAGGAAAGTAAGTGATTGATTGTTCTTTTTTAAAATCAACTTTATTGTGAAATGTAATGCATATATCAAAAGTCCATAGACCATAAATGTGTAGTTTAATAGAAAACTGAAATACCTGTGTATCCATCCCATGTCTTTACCAAGCCCAACCTCCTGTCCCTCCCATATCGCAATAAAGATTATTCCATGTAGTGTAAATAACTGACAATTAGCTTCCTTGATTGTAATGTAAGTGCCTGACATTAAGCTTTTGATTGCCGAGGCATCCACTCCAAAGACGCGCATCTCAAGTAAACACATTGCCAGCTATGTAACTAGGCAACTAGACATACGCCAGGCCACCCTACTCCTGAAGTTCCCCTTTTACAAAGCCCTGGCGGATTTAGATAGCTGACCTTCTGAGTGACCCTGCCTTTCCTTTCCCATGTTTTAACTCCCGCTCTTGTTTTACATTCACCAATAAAGAGTGCACCTATAGAAACTGAGGCATCCCATTCTCAATCCAGTTCAGGCAGAACCTTAGGCCTGCAGTCTCCCTCTCGTATTCAGCCCTGTAACCTTGCTGTATGGCCCCGGGGCATGCTGTGTACACTCCAGGACGTGTGAGTAATAAACTGTATTTTTGCAAAGTTCCCTGATGACTGTTGCTGAGAAGCATCTTGCAATCAGTGCTGGTCCAGCTACAACATTGGGAAATGTCTCTGGGGACTCACAAGTAGTACATGCCCAGGTGAGTGGCCCCATGCATTCCTAGCTTATAGCATCACTATCGATAGGCTGAGACCAGCACAAAACTTCCTATTATGATAATCACTTCCTTCCTTTTTGTTACTATAATAATTAAGAATACTGACTTTATGATCAATATTTGTAAATGTTTTATGTTAATGAAAATAATGTGTACTCTGCAGCTGTTGGGCGAAGTGATTTATAAACACACACACACACACACACACACACACACACACACATTAGGCCATATTTGTTAATGGTATTCAAATCTTCTATATCCTGATTTTTTGTGTGATTGTTACCAAGAGAGGACTATGTTAAAATCTACAATGACTGTGGGGCTTATCCACCACTTGCCGTAATTTTGAGTATCTTACCAGTTTGTGTGTGTGTGTGTGTTGAGGCTATGGTATTATTTAATTTTCCTGATGAATTCTTTATCCTGATGAACTCTACCTCTCATAACGTTTTTTTGCCTTAGCAAATCTATAGTAGGGCAGTTTAGGGCTCTATATAATTCATTGTTTACTTTCTCTTTTTTCTCCCATTCTGCCCAGCACACTGATGATTTTCCTGCATCCCCTGGGGATAAGTTTAGTTCTGGTTTTCTCTAATACTAAGAATGTAGTCCTTTGAATCACAGACCACCCCCCCCCATGCCCAAGCATGCCTTGACTCTTGACTTCTGTACCCCTCCTTTCTACTTTCCCTTAACTTAAGCCAGAGAATCTAATTCCCCAAATGAAGGAAGTACAAAATCTCTCAGGGTTGAGAAGGCAGTGAGGCAGGACTAAGCCCTCTGGGTTCTCAATTCACAGTAAAACCCCAGCCTGGAATTTTTCCATTATCTTACCTGCTCTTCAGTGTTTTTAAAGTGATGTTTTATAAATTTTAGCCAATGCGTTGAGTTATTTTTAGTGGAAGAGTTCATCTAAATAATTTAGCCCACCTTAACTTGAAACCAAAATTCAACAAATACAGCATTTTAGCACAAAACAAAAAAGTTAACTGCATTTCCAAGGAATTTCAGAACTCTAGCATATTACTGATATTCAAAACTTCTGACTATAATAGGTGAGCTGCTTGAGAAAAATGTTTATTGAGTTCCAGAAACTCTACTTCGAATGCTAAGAGGCAAGAGACATGAAGCAATGAGCACAGGTTTGAAGAAACCAGAATGGTGAGAGTTGGTCTTCTTTACTCCGAGGAATGCAGCTCAGTGGTAAAGAAGAGACAACTGGGAGAGCAAAGAAGTAGTAACTGATGCAGGTCCTGCAGAAAGGGAAGCTGCTAAGTAGAGCCAAAGAGTTGCCGATTTATGATGAGACAGGATCACAGGCATGATTTACTGCCTACTTTCCATTTGGAATGCAAAGAGCCCAACATGCCAACATGTAGAAATGTTGTAGAAATGGCCACAGGGAAGGTGTAATCACAAAGAAATTCAGACTGCCCACGTTGCTTACATTCCCAGATTTCCTGCAGTATAGTTGGCTGTCCGAGAATGAGGCAGGTTTTGAACATCCAGAGAGTCCTAGTGATCCTGAAGGGAGACAGTTTGAGGAAGGCTCCGTGGATTTGAAGAGAGTCAGTGTTTTAGATAATGACAATGAAATAAAGCTTTTGTAGTTCTGGCATCAGGTCAGAAAGTGGACATCAGCAGATGGGGTTGATGACAGTCAGAGGCAGCTTAGCAGAGGCAGAAAGTGGGCAGAAAGTGGCTGTGGACCAAACACAAACCCTAATGTGACAACAGAAAATACCCCACCAACCACAGTATATGTTGCCCAGAGGAAAACAGATGGTGAAGATGAAAATCCAGAATTTCCTTCCTAAATAATAGTGAGAAAAGCCTGGAAACTACTGAGTTTTCTGTAAATGTTCAAATTTATGTGTCCTTTGCTCTGCAAATTGGAAAATAGAGAGTAATAATTTGGTACTTCAACTGGTTACATTTTGTGCATCAAGTGTTATGATTGTGCTAGTTGTAGTACCATAAGTGGGGGCTGATCTGAGATTCCAAGGGTTTTTCATTTTTATTGAGGTGAGATTTACATGACCTAAAAGAAATGGTTTTAAAGTGAACATTTAAGTGATATTTAATATATTCACAATGTTGTGCAATCACCATCTCCAACAAGGTTTAAGATCTTTTAATCCTCCCAAAAGGTAACTCTGTAGTCCATTCAACAGGTGCTTAACATTCCCCTTAATCATCATCCCCCTGCTACCACCAATCTGCTTTCTGTCTCTTTGGATGTGCCTGCCTCTTTTCTTTAGCACAATGTTTTTGAGGTTCATCTGTGTTGTAGCATGTATTGTATCAATACTTTTTTACGGCCGAATAATATCCCATTGCATGTATATTTGTTAATCCATTCATCTGCTGATACACACTTGAGCTCTTTCTGTATTTGGTTACTGTGAATATGTAAATCAAATATGTAAATATGTGTATTTGAGTACTTGCTTTCAATTCTCTTGGGTTATAGGAATGCGGAGGAGTGGAATGGTTAGGTATGTGGCAATTCTGTTTAACTTTTTGAAGGACTGTTTTCCACAATGCAGAGCTATTTTGCATTGTCACCAGCGATATACAAAGGGTTCTAATTTCTCCACATACATGCTAACACTTGTTATTTTCTGTTTTATTGATTAAAGCCATCCCTTGCATGTGAGGTGGTGCCTCATTTTCATGTCATTTCCATTGCTCTAGTGACTAAAAATGCTGAGCATCTTTCCATGTGTTTGTTCTCCATTTGTATATCTTTGGAAAAGTATCTATTCAAGCCTCAGCCATTTTTTAATTAGATTGAGTTTTTGTTATTGAGTTTTAAGAATTTTTGATGTATTCTGAATATTAGACTTTTATCAGATATAAAATTGACCCTTGAACAACACAGGTTTGAATTGTTTGGGTCCATTTATATGCAGATTTTTTGTGACAAATGCAGGACAGGACTATATATGTATTCTCCCTTCCTTATGATTTTCTTAATAATGTTTACTTTTGTCTAGCTTACATTATTGTAAGAATACATTAGGTGATACATATAACATGCAAAGTATGTGTTAATCAGTTGTGTATGTTATCAGTAAAGCTTCTGGTCAGTAGTAAGCCATTAGTAGTTAAGTTTTGGGGGGTCAAACATTATACACAGATTTTTGACTGCATGGGGGGCATCAATTCCCCTAACCCCTGTGTTGTGCAAGGGTCAACTGTATAATTTGCATATATTCTTTTCCATTCTGTAGATTATCTTTTCATCCTCTTAATAATGTAAGTTTTATATTTTGATAAAGTACATTTTATTTTTTATTGCATTGGTCATTCTTTTGGTATCTTATCTAAGAATCCATTAACAAATTCAGGGTCATTAAATTTAGTCCTATATTTCTTTGTAATGACTTTATAACTTTACCTGTTTCATGTCTTTTGTCTATTTTTGATTACTCTTTGTACTTGGGGTGAGGTAAGGGTCCAATTTCACTTGATGTTGATATACAGTTATCCCAGCAGCATTTGTTAAAGGGAATAATCTTTCTATTTTGGATAGTGTTGTGGCCTGAATTATATTCTCCCCCTAATTCATATGTTGAAGTCCTAACCCCCACCTCGATTGTATTTGAAGACAGGGGTTTGAAGACAGGGGTTTAAAGACAGTAAGTCAGGATGAATAAGGTCATAAATATGAGGCCCTAACCCAAAAAGTCTGTTGTCTTTATAAAAGAAGGAAGAGACATCAAGGATACATGCACACAAAGACAAGGGCACATGAGGACACAGCAAGAAGACAGCCATTTGCAAGCCCAGGAGAAACCAGCCCTTTGGCACTTTGATCATGGACATCCATCCTACAGAACTAAGAGAAACATTTTTTTTTTAAAGCACCTGGTCTGTGATATTTTGTTAGGGCAGCCCTAGCAGACTAAGAGAGATGGTCTTGACATTATTGTCAAAAATCAACTGACCTTAGATGTATAGGTATATTTATGGGTTCTCAGTTGTATTTCATTGGTTTATATGCCTCTTCTTCAGCCAGTGGGANATTTTTATAGTAAGTACATTGAATTTATAGACTGCTTTGAGTAGTACTGCCATTTCAACAATATGACACCTTCTAAACCATAAACATAGGATATCTTTCTATTTCTTTAGGTCTTCATTAATTTCTTTAGCTCTTCCTGACGAATCAACCCATTTGTCACAATATAAAATCCTTCTTTGTCCCCCATAACAGATTTTTAAAGTTTATTTATTTATTTTTAGAGAGGAAGTGTGCGCATGAGCAGTGGAGGGGCAAAAGGGAGGGGAGAGAATCCCAAGCAGACTCTGCATTAATAGTGCAAAGCCCAACATGGGGCTGGATCCCATGAACTATGAGATCATGACCTGAGTGGAAAATCCAGAGTCAGACACTTAACTGACTGAACTACCCAGGCACCCCTGCATCTAAAGTCTGATGTAAAGAGCACATAGTTGAATTGTGTTTTTTTAAAAATCCATTGTGCAAATCTCTGTTTATTGCTTATGGAGTTTAACTCACTTACATGTAATTACGGATGAGGAAGGATTTTTTTGGTGTCATTTTGCCTTTTTTACTGGATTTCTTGTTCCTTTCCCCCTTCATTTTCTTCATTTCTGCCTTGTTTTGTGTTTAATTTTTGAAGCATTACCACTTTGGTTCTTCTCTCATTTCTTTTTGTGTATATTTATAAAATACTTTCTTGGTGGTTACCATGAGAACTACAATTACATACTAAATTTATAGCCATCTGGTTTGAATTAATACAAATTTAGTTTTAGTAGCATACACAAACTCTGCTGCTATACAACTCCTCTCATCTTTATGTTATTGTTGTTACAAATTATATCTTTATACATTGTGTACACAATACCATAGATATATAATTATTATTTTATACATATGCATTTTAAATCATGTAGGGAAAAAAAAGAGGAGTTATAAACAAAGAATTTATTTATACTGTATGAGCTGTTTTGCATAAAATAGTCACTATTTGGGGGTACTAAATTCTGGACAGAAACTTAATTAACATATTCATCAAAGGGTAGAGACATCTGGTAAAAAGTAAATAATTTTTCTTTAATTAGGAAGAAAGCAAAATTGTCCTAGGTAGAGAAATATTCATTGAGTGTAGTCAACGACCACAAAACAGTGAATATGTCCCTATCTTTTTGCATTTATAACTGAACTTAAATTAGATTTTGAGCTTTCATTTCAGCTTAGGAGTGAAAATTTTAATCATTCAAACTGAAGGTAAATTCTAGTTTGAAACTCAACCTCTTTTAGGGTAGCACTCTCTAGCACTCTCCTTAGCTCAGGAATTTCCTATTTTCCCTTTCCTTCTATTTGTCCCAGAGGTGATATATGTTCCAGGGAGATTTATAAATAAGTTGGCACTTNCAACTAAAAACTGGCTTTGGCTCACATGAAAAATACTAAATGGCATTATTGGTTGACATCTAACCATACTGCCTAAGGGCTCTAACGTTCATGCTGCTCTGCTCTGCAGTGCCGAGTTTATTGCAGATCAATATGTGTCCTCATTTTCCCTCATTTTGAGGTTCTCTAAGTCTCCAGTGCACTTTTAACCATTTTTATGGTTTTTTTTAAGGGTGTAAGCCACTTTTGGATGTTCCTCCATTTACCATATTGAGGACATACACTCACAACTTGCTGCTCTAAACGGAGACAATAAAGTAGCCTTGGGACTTTCCCAGGGGCCTTTCACTAATCCGCCTTTGTGTTTGGGTCCCACTAAAGCTGTCTGAATTGCAATCACACAACAAACCCTAGAAAATTGACCGGGGACATTTAATCTACAATTTAACTTCCTTGGTCACTTCTGCCAATTATTTTCCTTTCCCTACAGTAAATGCATGGGCTCTTTATTGGGACAAGGGCAGGAAACTGTTCTCACACCCTTATAGAACTCTTTGAGTGGAATACATATAGCATAAATTCTAGGTCTGTTCCCTTTAATGTTGTGTTTAGTAAAATTTCAGGTTTTCCTAATTCATTTGTGTTCTTTCAGTTTAAAAATTTGACTTAGAAACTAACTTGACTTCTTTATTCTCAGTTGGATTTGCCCCCCTCTGACTTAAATAACACTGATAACCCAGTGGATGAAAGCTTCCAGGTTATCAAAAAATGAGAGAAAGAAAAGCCTTGGTTATTATCAAATATTCTCTCCTGCCACACTTGTAACGAAGACTTGTGACTAATTGGATGACTGGACTTGGGATGACATGTTATCAGGATATCTGTATTAGCTTGTGTTTATAGTGGCTTCTTGTGAGAAAACTGAAGTTGTGATGTGTTACATGACTTGTCTGAGAAACCAGTGCTAATTAACAACAACTCTAGGCACAATATTTTTCTATTGCTGGAAGCTCTAGATCTGAAGCAGGAAAAATGGAAAGTGGCTTTTGGCTAGCTCGGTATCAGTGATTAACAAACATGACTGTACATTAGAATTGACCAGATGTTTTGAAAACATATGACTCCCACAGCAAGCATACAAATTCAGCATGTCTGTGGTAGGTTCCATACCTGTGTATTTAAAAATAATCTCCCCTGGAGAGCCTTAGTGGCTCAGTCGGTTAAGCATCTGACTTCAGCTCAGGTCATGATCTTGCAATTTGTGGGTTTGAGCCCCACATTGGGTTCTGTGCTGACAGCTCAGAGCCTGGAGCCTGCCTCGGATTCTGTACCTCCCTCTCTCTGTCTGCCCGCCCCTGCTCGTGCTCTCTCCCGCTCTCTCAAAATGAATAAACATTTTTAAAAAATTAAAAAATTAAAAATAAATTAAACAAATAAAAATAATCTCCCCAGGGGCGCCTGGGTGGTTCAATAGATTGGGTGTATGCTTGATTTCGTACACATGATCTCACAGTTCCTGAGTTTGGGCCCTGCATCGGGCTCTGGGCTGACAGTAGTGAGCCTGCTTGGGATTCTGTCTCCCTCTGTTTCTGCCTCTGCCCTACTTGCTCTGTGTCTCTCTCTCTCAATAATAAGAAAGAAAGAAAGAAAGAAAGAAAGAAAGAAAGAAAGAAAGAAAGAAANGATTTCTTCCAGCTCCCAAAGACCAAATGGGAGGCAGCTCAAGCAGACATCAACTCTGCTATATGCACAGCCTGAGGTAGTAGTTTTAACAGTTTTGTATGTTTCAGGATCATCTAGGATATTTGCTTAAAAATGTAATTATCAGATGCCACTTCCAAGTTGCATGAACTGCTTTATGGACACTTGATCATGGGTAATTAGTAAATGGAAATATGTTAGAATTTGATCTGAAGCTGGCATTTATAGTAACCTGGAAGTGAGGCTTTAGGCTCTACTCACCTCTTACGCAGGTCAACCCTCTTGGCAGCTCTTATTGTGTATGAACAAAAAGAACTTTATAGATGTGGATGCCAAAGTCAGTTTAGGTCATAGGGCTTATTTGCCCAAGCATTTGCCTCTAGTAGTTGAACTCTCCTTCCCTTGGAGGCTGAAAAAAATCTGTCTCCTAGTCCTGGCTTTGGAAGATAGCCTGGCAGTGGGTAGGAAGTGAGCATACTTGTCTATTGGAGGATCTGGCAGGACAGCATGTAACATTTCCCAAAGTATTTCTGAATCTGCTCCTGGAAACACGAACTGTCTTCCAAGCCTGCAAAATGAGCCGTGGTGTTTGCTCAGTGGAGAATCTAAAATCACTGAATTTGCTGATTGATAAATGCCTGTTTGGAGAATGAAGAATGCTTTCCAAGCACAATCCGCCTCTCAATAATTCTCAAAGAATACAGATGGCAAGAAAGTTTGGGTCTCAAAAGCTCTGGCATCACGGATTTGGTATGGACTTTAATTACTTTGCAGGTAAAACAGGGGACAGATGTACAAACACTGGGTCCAGAAGTAGGGTGAACCTCGGTATCAGCCCAAACCATTATGTCTTGGCTTCTTGTACGAATCCCTGTGAATAAAGAGAGATGAGATGGGAGGCCAAAAATCTGTGTGGTGAGCTCCTCTGCTTTTACTGCCAGAGGAGGGAGGTGAGAAGCAGAAACAAAAATATNGGAAACTGAGAGACTATTTTTATTTTGTTTGGAAATAAGAATTTTTAAAATAAAATTTTACTTTGGAATAATTTTAGATTTACTACAAACAATTTCTGTTACCCCACCACCTGGTTTCTTTCTTAAACTTTGGTAATGATTCTATAGTGAAACCAGTTGGAATTGTAGTTTTCTCTTGTGGAAGGGTTTTAACTACATATTCAATTTTTAAAATGTATTTGGGGATATTCAGGTTACCTATTTCTTCTTGAGTGATTTGGGTACTTTGTGTTTTTCAGGGAACTGGTCTATTTCATCTAAGTTATTGAATTTATAGGCATAGAATAGCTTTCTCTTATTATCACTTCAATATTGTTGATTTGTGTTTTATCTCTTTTGTTCTTATCATTCTGGCTAAATGGTTATTAATTTTGTTGATCTTCTCAAAGAACCAAGTTTTGTTTTTATTGATTTTCTCCATTTTCTATTGATTTCTGCTCTTATTACTTTCTTTCCTCTTATTACTTTATATTTACTGTACATTTTTTTCCCCACTAGTTGCCTAAGGTAGAGTTTGCATTCTGTATTGAAACAAACCCTCTGGCACATGTTATAATGTTGGAATGGCTAGTTAGTGAGATCAAATTCCTGTTTTCCTGCTGGGCTGTCTTGTGAAGATTGATCTTCCTCTACAATTTTATTCCATGCTAATGTTATTTAAGTAATTATAAATGAGAAGACCTCCTTCTACTTGTACACAATGTCACTTTACCCACTTGCCCTAAACCTCATATGCACAAGATAACTCCAATGAAAAGCTGAATTATTTACTTAATTGCCACAGACTCTGGTTTTCTAAGAGAATATCTGGATGTTTCCTCTTTCCTTAATTCTCTCCCTTTCTTCCTCTACTTCTCATAGCTCTATCCTTCCAAAACACTTTTCTATCCATAGTTCTCATTTTTTGCCCCTTACACTGGATGCCTCACTCTTGCAACAGAAGAGAATCTCAGTGTTTATTTCCTCCATTCCTCCAAGTCATGCCAGGAGTGTTGGAAAGGTTATGACCTCAGATAGCTGCTGAGTTTCAGTAATACTCTCCTACCTATAATAACTACTAGTTTTACCAAAAGGAGGAACTTCATATTTCTCTTCTTAGTGCCTGTGACTCCTTGACTGGAGGATGGGAATATTGACCGGGTGGAAGATAAGCTCTGGGGTCTTCAATGTCACTGTGTGTTAAGAGAGAGAGAGTAACAGGTGGAGACTTCCATTTTCAATCTGCAGCTAGCATTCTTACGTATTCGAAATCAAATACACCTCACAAATGCACTTCTAATAGAAATTTGTATCCCTTCTACAAATGTAATTTTATTCTACACCTTTTTGAATAATAATGCTAGTGCTCTTATATAGAAACTTTTCTCAGTCTCTAGGTTATACTACACATTTTCTCCAGACTAATTAACAAGAAATGACCCCACATTGCTTTCTACTCTCCAGGTTCCTCCTTGGTCATAGGAGGGCATCAGAGTTTTCTCTTATTGTACTGCAGTCTATTTTTCTCTTACTACATTGCATCCATGAACTTTCTCTCTCCTTCTACCAATTCTTCCATTATAATTGATAAAGGTTCTCAACAGCTACCTAGTAAATTATAAGATAAAATTTGAAAACCATAAGAAAGCACCATTTACACTTGTGTGTATGTATGAGTGTATACATATAAAGTGATTTATTAACTCATTCCCTTTTCAGTGGACATCTAGATTCTCTTTTTTCCTTTTTTGCCATTACAAACATGCAGCAGTGATCATTCTAGCACTTACATCTTTGTGTATATGTGTATTCATAGAAGAATAAGGAAAATCGCTGGGCCAAAACATATGTGCTTTTAATATTTTGATAGATATTGCAAAACTTGCCCTTTAAAAATTTCCCCATCACACTCTCATAACAGTATGTCATAACACTATGTNTCAAAATTCATGAATTATTTTGTAATACAAATGTTTATTTTAATAAAGCAAAGTCTGTCAATCTTTGTTTATAGATTTTAGATACTATACTATATTTTGCTTTAACAATACATATGTACTGGGGTGCTTGGATGGCTCATTTAGTAGAGCAACCAACTCTTGGTTTCAGCTCAGGTCATGATCTCACAGCTTGTGGGATTGAGCCCTGTGATGGGGTCTGCACTGGCAGCCTGGAGCCTGCTTGGGATTCTCTCTCTCCCTGCCCCTCCCTTGCTTACATACTCTGTGCATGCAAGCTCTTTCTCTCTCTCACTCAGAATAAATAAACTTAAAAATAAATAAATAAATATAAAAATATATACGTGCTCAATGCATATATTCACATGAAGGTATAATAAATAAAACAGAAGGTTATGCATCATTTTGTTGATAGTGGTTGCATTTGAGGAGGGAAATATAGATAGATGCACAAAGAGACTTTTAAGTTAGCTTTGTATATAATTGTGATGCAAAGCACAGATATTTTATAAAATACTGTCACTGTAGATTAGATATGAGTCTTCTTCCCATTTTCTTTATTCTCACTGTAATTAGTTTTTTCCTTATTTACTCCTCCATTGATACTGCTCTTGCCAATATTATCAGTGATCCCTAATTCTCAATGCAGTGGACACAGTTGTCATATTTTCTGACTTTATTTTGCATTTGACACCAGAATCCATTCCCTTCGTGATCATTACTAAACTTGACTTTTTGTAGTACCATTTCATTCCAGTTCTTTTCCAGCCCCTCTAATCACTGTTGATTTTTTACTCTTTATAACTGAAGAGTTAATTTCCTCAAAATTCATGGGACAACCTTCTGCTTATTCTTACTCTATAACCTCTCATTCAGTGACTTGATCTACAATGATGTTATTAATAGCCAGGTATAATGTGATGACTCTTAAGTCTCAGTCTCTACCACAAGTAGACTAAACCAGATCCTTTATTCTAGTTGAGGATATTCTATATATTTTGTATCAGGTTCTAAATTCAGTCAATTTTCTTTCTTTCTATTCCTCACATCCATTCTTCTTTCTTCAGTCATGCTGATCTTACTCTAATTCAGTCTCTGACTATTTCTCCTTTGGCCTCTGTACTTATTTCATTTCCTCTCCATATTATCTTGCAAAAAAAATCTAATCGTATCACTTTTTTGCTTAGTATTTTCACTTGCCCATTATTGCCTAGAAGAAAACTCAAATTTCTAGGATGGCATCTATGAGTAGACTTCTACCTCATCTCATTACAGACTCTTGAATTCAAAGATCTGGCTTCTATTTAACTACCTAAAGTTCTACACGTTCTTCTCTTACATATTTTGTACATATTCTTTCTCAGAGGAACACCATTCCTCAGCTCTTCCATGGGTGAAATCTTACTCCTTCTCCTGATCCAATTCAGTAATTCTCTTATCAATAGTGTTTATTCCTACTGCCTCTAAACTTCAGATTTCTCTTCTTTCTAAGCAATAATGGTCCTTAGAAGGCATCACTTTATTGTAATGATAATCTTACCTGTTACTATAATTACTCTGAAAAACTTGAAAGGAAGTATGATGTCATATTTATCACATTATTCCCAGCACAAAGCATGCTACTGGATACATGATAGGTGCCTGACAAATCCTTGCTGAACAAACAGAATGAACATATCTTGTTTTTGTTTCAGGGGAGACTCTGAATGAAGCAGAAAATAATATATGACTTTTACATATTGTTATGGGATGAATTGTTTTCTGCCGAATTTATATGCTGAAGTCCTAACCTCCAGTACATCAGAACGTGACTGTACTTGGTGATAGGCCTTTTAAAGAAGTGACTAAATTGGAATAAGGTAGTTAGTGTGGGCCCTAATCCAATCTGACTGGTGTCCTTATAAGAAGGGGAAATTTGGACACAAGATATGCCAGGGATGCATGCACACCAAGGAGTGATCATGTGAGGACACAGGGAGAAGGCAGCCCTTTGTCAGCCAAGGAGAAGAGCTTCAGGAGAAGCCAAATCTATTGACACCCTAAACTTGGACTTGTGGGCTCCAGAACTGTGAGAAAATAAACGTTTGTTGTTCAAGCGATCCAGATTATGGTATTTTGTGATGGTTGCTCTAGGAAACTAATAATGCATAATAATACTAATATTTACTTGTATTTCTGCCCTTGACTTCTTATATTAGCTTTCTAGGGCTACTATAACAAATTACCACAAACTCTGTAGCTTAAATCAATAGAAATTTATGTTCTCACAGTTCCGGAGGCCATACGTCCAAAATCGGCATCCCTGGGCCAAAATCAAGGTGTCCACAGAGTCATAATCTCTCCGAAGGCTCTAGAGGAAAAAACTGGTTCTTGTTCCTTCTAGCTTCCAGTATCTATTGGAATTCCTTGGTCATTACTCCAATCTCTACCTCCATGGTCACATTGTCTATGCTTCTGCATAAAATGTCCCTCTGCTTCTCTCAATAAGGACACTTATGATTGAATTTAGGCCTTGCCTGGATAATCCAAAGTAATCTGCCCATCTCAAGATTCTAAATGTAATCACATCTTCAAAGTCTATTTTGTCATATAAAGTAATGTACAGGTTCCAGGGATTTCATCTTCATATTTTTGGAGGCCATCATTCAGCTAACTACATTTGTCTTATTTGTTTTCTTTCTTCCTCCCTCTATTATTTTATTATTTCCTTCCCTTCTCTTTAAGTTTTTGTTCCCTCTCTCCCTTCCTTTCTTTCTGAGCTTCTTTACCAACTTACTTCCCTTCTACCTTCTCTCCCTTCTTCTGAAAATGACAAGGCAGAAGAGGCTCAAAGGGGCTAAATGATTCTTTGCTAAGTTCCTCCACTAAGATGATGACAGAGCTGTGACAAGACTCCCCAAGCCAGGTCTCTTTTTCATGACATTACATACACTGTCTCTAGTTTATATTTATGTAAAATCAAAGACAGTCAAGGTGTCACCACGACACTGAATGAAGATCCTCATTACTCTCTATGCATTGCTGAAAGTATTACATCTTAAGAAATTAGTGGCATGTCACACTCTGCTATACCTCAGGCAGAGGAAATGCTTGATTGTGATGATCATTGAAAGGATAGCAATGAATGAGAGGAAACAGGTTTTGTTAATAAATGTGTGTCAACAGAACAATATGTATGTATTATCAACATGATGAGTGTTTTTCAAAATTGGCTACTCTGGATTTCAATTACTAACTTAGTTTTTGTCACACTTCAGCTGTATCTTCACAGAATCCAAACCAAAATGAAAATATTAAAAAATGTCAGTTCATATGTTTGACTATACAGTGCCATAAATGTGCATATGCTTTTTCCCCAGCTGAATCAATCTGCTACTTTGATATAATGTAGACACATCCATAGTTAAAATTTTATTTTTGTATTGTCAAGTAAATGTTTTGGGAGGCAGAAGACTTGACTACCCTTAGGAGTTTGACAGACTCTCTATAACCTAGAGACAAGCTACTTAGCCATAGTTCTAACTGACTAATATTAAAACTAATAATAGATACCATTATATTCAATAACTAGAGGAACTTCTCCACGAACCAGTGAAAATCATTTATTCATTCTGCTTTTTTTAAGTTCATGTATTCATCTTCAGAGGAAGGGAGGGAGGAGAGAGAGAGAAAGGGTGGGAAAGGGACAGAGAGAGAGGGAGAGAGAGAATCCCAAGCATGCTCTGCACTGTGCACTGTCAGTGTTGCAGGGCTGGATACTCCTGAATCTTGAGATCATGACCTGAGCTGAAATCAAGAGTCCCATGCTTGACCAAAGGAGCCACCCAGGTACCCCTATTCATTCTGCTTTTTAAGTGAATGAGAAATGGTAACAACTGCTGAGGGAATGGGAAGCAATACAAGCAATTAACCAAGTTGATTTTTCTCTCATGCATACCTTTGCTTTTCCTCTAAATTAATAAAGTCTGACTCTGCTCTGTAACACCGAATAATCACATCTGAAGTTCTACTTAAATTTTGCTATACTGTTACATTTTTCCTTTTACATTTTTCCTATACATTTATTTGCTTGTACATGGGAGGCTTATTAGAAATTGTGTTTTCTGTTGGTGGGAATGCAAACTCGTGAAGTCACTGTGGGGAACAGTATGCAGGTTCCTGAAAAAACTATAAATAGAGCTATCCTATGATCCAGCAATTGCACTATTAGGTATTTAGCCAAAGGATAAAAAAATACAGATTCGAAGGGGTACATGCACTCCAATGTTTATAGCAGCTCTACCAACAACAGCCAAACTATGAAGAGAGCCCAAATGTCCACCGACTGATGAATGTATAAAGAGGATGTGGTATATGTATTCAAAGCAATATTACTCGGCCATCAAAAAGAATGAAGTCTTGCTATTTGTAGCAATATGGATGGAGCCGGAATTTATTATGCTAAGCAAAATAAGTCAATCAGAGAAAGACAAATACCATGATTTCAGCTATATGTGGAATTTAAGAAACAAAACAGGGGTGCCTGAGTGGCTCAAGTGGTTAAGCATCAGACTTCAGCTGGGTCTTGGTCTCATGGTTCATGGGTTTGAGCCCTGCATCAGGCTCTGGGCTGACAGCTCAGACCCTGGAGCTTGCTTCGGATTCTGTGTGTGTCTCTCTGACCATTCCCCACTTGTGCTCTCTCTGTCTCTCTCAAAGAATAAAGATAACATTAAAAAATTTTTAAAGAAAAAAAAGAAACAAAACAGATGAACATATAGAAAGGGGGTCTGGGGGAGAGAAGAGCGGGAAACAAACCAAAAAAGACTCTTAATGATAGGGAACAAACTGAGGATTAATGAAGGGGAGGTGGGTGGGGGATGGGCTAGATGGGTGATGGGTACTAAGGAAGCTCTTGTGATCAGCACTGGATGTTGTATGTAAGTGATAAATCGCTGAATTCTACTCCTGAAATCAATATTGTACTGTATGTTAACTAAAGCTTAAATTAAAAAATAAATATAATAAACTTTTTAAAAGATCATACAAAGTAAAAAAAAATTGTGCTCTAGGGAACATGTTTAAATTTTGTTTTTTTATGTTTAGTAATAATTTCCACTTGATGGAATTTAACTGGAAAGATTGGAAGAGGAGAGGCTGTGGGCAAGGAGGGTAACTTGGGAGTCACTGGCTTGTACTTAAGTTCTTTTCAAGGGATCATCAAGAGCGTGGTAAATTACAAACGAAGAACATAGTGCCAATTTTTAAAATTTTGATGCCCAGAATTATCTATTACTCTTTTAATGATCTTTCTAACACATGAGGAATAAGTTGAATATTTTCTAAGTCTAGGAACTTTAGATGTGGTTTTTAGAAAAAACTGTTAGAGCTAATGAAAATACTGCCCAGTGTCCATCAACCTTCTCCTACATTTTATAGGAAGTCTCAAACTGCAACTACAAAAAGACACACAGAAAAATGAATAATAAAGAAAAAGTAGGTAGTTGGAGAGAATTGGCCAACATAATCTGCCTTAGAAATTGCTCCCATAACTTGCAATAATTAGAGAACACAGCAGAGTTGAGTCTTGGAAGAGACAACACCTCAAGTCACTGGGAACCACTAGAAAGTTGAATGAGATGTGAGTGAAGAGGTTATGGAACCACTTACAGTGTTTTCCTGGGTTTGGAGGAGTCCAGTGTGAAGTTACCCTGGGAGGAGCTAATGTTCCAGAAGTCTCTAGATCTGATGGAAAATTACCCATGAGTATACACAGAGGCTTCCATTGGCCAGTTATAGGGCTTGTTAATAACGTTTTAATCAAGCCTTTCCTAATGTTCATTCATGATTTCTGTAGGAGACAGAACTGTGATCCCATGTGGAAACTAGTAGAAATGCATTTCTTTTTGAAGAAATCAACCAGATTTAAATCAACTTTAAGTTAAACATCTTTCCTTCCCCATAGTTTAAGAACTTCTGAAAATGTTTTGTATGTATTATAACGTTGTGTTATTTAATGCATCATTATTTGTTACTTTTTTATTTCCTATGATGTTAAGCAATAAAATTCATGTTAACCTCACTTAACTAAATCACCTTCTAGTTTTTCTTTTTGCTTGCTTGCTTGTTTTGGCTTTTTAAAAATGTTTATTTATTTTGAGAGAGAGAGAGAGAGATCATGCGAATAGGGGAGGGGAAGAGAGAGAGAGAATCCCAAGTAGGCTCTGCTTGCTTTAACCCATGGAGCTGTGAGATGACCTAAGACAAAATCAATAATCAGACGTTGAACGGACTGAGACACCCAGGTGCCCCTGCTTTGGCTTTTATCTAATCTTATAGTTTTTAATACCAAAGACTTTGAAGCAATTTGTTAAATCCATGGGCCATGGACTTTATCTTATGGTAACCCATTTACACCATTGACTAGAAAGGCACCCTTAAGCCACTTGGTTAAAGGCTCTCTTTTAGTTTTCTTGCTTCCTGTACAGAGGGAGGAAATTGCTATTTGGAATCCTGATTAATAGGGATTATGAAAATTTTATTATATACCTTGTGTTAGCCTTATAGTAAGCATTCAAAAAAGGTTAGCTATTATAATATTCAGTGTATAAAACTCACTGCTCTTCTCACAGTGGCTTGAGTCTTACCATAAAACAGGAAGTGTCCACATCCTGACACAAGTTGCCTATCTGGATTTGCTTTATCTTTTTACCAATTGCCTCTTGTATAAAAGCTTTCAGAGAGAGAAAAGAATGTAAGCCTGACCTTCCTTTGTAAAGCTGAATTTCTCATTTCCATTTAGAAGTAATTGTTTTCCTCAGATTATTAGTGTATTTAGTATACTACTTTATCTTGAATATTCATTCAATAAAAAGAAAGCCAGGGTCAGTCAGTATTCTAGGCTACTTTTCTTTTTATTTTGAGTTTCTATTCTCTGTTAAACATTGTATTAGGGAAAGATTAAAACAAGAAAAAAATACCCAATAACAACAACAAATAAAATCCATAGGTTTTCACCTTAAAGATCCTGGTTAGAGACTGTATTAGAAACACAGCTTGACCAAATTTAGGCACAAAGACACTTGACCAGTTGCAGTAACCAAAGGGAAGGCGGGTGGCGGTGCAGCCAGGCCTCGGAGGCACTGGCAACAGTGGTACCCTCTTTGCCAGCCCCTGTTTCTCTGTGGTGGTCTCTCTGCCTCCTGCAAGCCGGCTTCTTCCACGAGTTCTTCAGTCTGGCTCCGATGCCTCTTGTCTTCACCTCTTCACCATCCGAGAAGGACTGAGCAGAGCTGAGGTCCCAGAGAAACAGTCTGACTGCCTGACACAGTGTCTACACCCGTCCTTGTGTCCAAGAAGGTGTGCAACTGCGGCCGGCAGCCTTCACTAGAATCCCGTTGTTCCAGAGAAAGTGCAAATGCCTAAACCGTGGGCATATGCTTTAAGGATTTTGTTATGTCAAAATAAATGTGGAAGAAAGTCCTCTCCCCCTAGGCCTTGCTAAGTTGAGCAAAACAAAAAGGGGTAGATGGATTCTAATTTTATTCCATGTGCCATTTCTCTCCAGCATTTTTCACCATAGATTATTTCCTTTCAAAGAAAAAGTTTAAAACAGCCTCGTTCGGAGTAAATACCTAGTTGTCTATCGGGAAACGATCATTTTTTTCCTTGAAAGACTATTCATCTATAAGGGCTTGGTTTAAAATTACTGCTTGCATCTTGCCATTTCCTCCTCCTCCTAATCCTCCTTCCAATACATGGTTGAATTTTGCCCGTGATATTTTATGTCTAGGCATCTATTCAGGTAAATTTTGTTAACTTATTCCTCCACAAGAAGGAGAAAAGCACATTCCCTCCTGGCACAGGGGAGGATTTTTTCTCATTTTATAGAATGCTTTATACAGCATTCATTTTAATCTCCCTTCATATGATGGATTGCTGATATCTCTCTGCTTATGTAATATCACTTTGGTGCTAAAGCAAAATGTGAACGTTTACAGGT
>NW_027531884.1:0-6922 GCF_008692635.1 Crocuta crocuta
TAACTTTGAAATGAGTGAGCACTGTCTGGAAAGCGAGGGCTCGGGCTGAGAAAAAGTTATGGCAAGAGCAGGCTCTGAGGACATTCTGCCCCTTCTAGAATGTCTTATTGGTGATAAAAATTGGAATTTATAAAAACCAACGGTGACTTTAATACAGGCTACCTGAAGACCAAGGATTCCTCAAAGGAAGGCAAACATATGGGGCGCCTGGGTAGCTCACATGGTTAAGCGACCAGCTTCAGCTCAGGTCATGATCTTGCAGTTTGTGAGTTCAAGCCCCGCGTCAGGCTCTCCGCTGTAAGAGCAGAGCCTGCTTTGGATCCTCGGTCCCACTCTCTGTCCCTCCCCCATAGGCACACACATGTGTGCACATTCTCTGTCTCTCAAATATAAGTAAACATTAAAAGAAAAGAAGGCACTAGGGTGCCTGGGTGGCTTAGTCAGTTGAACATCCGTTCAGCTCGGGATATGATCTCACGATCTGGGAGTTCACTGCTGTCACCATCTTGCCCATTTTGGATCTTCTGTTTCCCTCTCTCTTTGCCCCATTCTTACTCGCTAGCTCTCTCTCTCTCTCTCTCAAAAATAAAATAAACAAACAAAAAAACAAGGTGTACAAATGACCCATAAGTTCATGAAAAGATCCTAACATCATTAGACATTAGACAAATCCATTCAAAATCCTGAGAGACTTCTTCATACCCCCTAGGACGGCTAGAACCTAAATGACAGATAATAGTACGTGGTGGTGGTGTAGACAAATTGGAACCCTCATACACTGCAGGCGGGAATGTGAGATGGTGCAGGCATTAGGGAAAGCAGATGGGCAATTCCACTCCTAGGTATGCACCAAAGAGAATTGAAAACATAGGTCCACACAAAAACCTTGAGCATAAATGTTCCTATCAGCATGATAGCCAAAAGGTGGGAACAACTCAAATGTCTGTTAACGGTGACTGTATAAATAAAATGTGGTATGTCCATGCAATGGAAGATTTTAGTTATGGGAGGTGCAATACATGGGAGCAGGGACCAAACAAAGGAATTGGTGGGTAGGTGGAGAGGGCATGTTCAGGTGGGTGTTGTCATGTGCCTGTGATGGTAGCAAGAACACAAGCCCACTGAAGAGGTAGAAGGAGGAAGACTCAAGCTCCCTCTGCCTCTGAAGCAGCACAGGGTGGGGTATGTGAATTCCAGGGGTCACAGTAGATCTGCACACAGTTTAGCTGAGTGTCTTCCAGCCTTGGCTTTTCTTGAGTCCTGGGCAGTCAGCCCTTAGGGACCAATGGAATAATTCTAAATATAGCTATTCACACTATGGAATGTTCTGAGGAAATAGCCACTGTTTCAAAAAACATCTTTTTCTCCTTTTGTCATTGCCAATTGTAGGTTCAAATTTGAGTTTGTCTCCTCTCTAAATGGCATTCAAGTATTTGCTGATTCTTAATTTATTTGACTAGGATGTATGCTTGTGCATTGACAAAAAGCTGTGCTTTTTGTAGTTCGTTATCAAAACTCGTCCCTTCTTTTCTGACAGATGAGGAAGTATATATAAGGAGTGCGGAAGGATCCTTCATGAAGGTATTGAAAGCTGGGAAGAAGAGCACCAGCACTGAACTGACTATCGAGGCAGAAAAGCCATCCTCAGACAAGAGTGGCGTCAGTTTGTCAGCCTTTATGAATGAGCAGCTAGACTTTAACGATGAAAGTGATGTCATTAGCGCACTGAATTACATACTGCCTTACTTCTCGGAGGGACATCTAGAAGATGTAGAATCGACGTGATTACCATTCATTAACCTTCTGTTTTCAAGTGTGCAAGAGGGAGACAGTCCCCTGGGTCACTTGACACACAACACACAGGAACCTTCTCTTAAACCTGGATCCAACAATTCGACTTACAAGAATAAACTGAGGAAACTCTATTTTCTGGAAAACTTGTTAGATGCAGAAATTCAGGGAAAAGTTGATGAGGTGAAAGAGAAAGAAAAAACTGCCATGCTTATACCTTCCAGCCTTTTAGGTCCCAAGTTAAAACGTCAAATCTTTCCAAAGAAATTGGAAACTGCTCAAGGACAGGAAAAGAGCCTAGACAAGGTTGAGAATGTCGGGAAAAAAATGCTGAGTGAACAAGGTCATCAAGGGCCCGAAGGGCATCCAGAAAAGGCGCCTTAAAGAAATGAGACGTCAGAATACCCAGAGGAAACAGAATGCCCAGCCATTTGTGGAGAATGTGGCCAAAGAAAGAAGGCTCGAGAGACCGTCCGCAGGGGGGCTGGAACAGCTTCACGTGGCACACAGGCCCAGGAAATTGGTGGGAAGCTCCTTCAAAACAGAGCCCTCATTCATACAGGAACACAAGGCAGCGGTCTCTTCGTTCCTGAAACAATACTCTCTGGGCAGGCCTGCTGCCTCCACCACTCCCAAATCCCCAGCTGAGGTGAAAAACAAATCAAAAGACTTGACATACCCCATTTCTGTTTTAGAAGACGCAAATGCTAGAGTTAGAAACATGGAGGCTTTCAGACCAGCCCCACATTCCAGAAAAAAATACCTCTTCCATAAAACTCACTCGCGTGTGGTTCACAGAACACCCAAGGCCAAACTGAATCACAAGTCGAGAAAGGAAAGTTTACTCAGTAATAGACTGATGCTCGCAAAGAGGCCTCTGTTCTCTGCAGTCAGGAGCCTCATAAATTCCCCTTCACGGGAGGATTTTTCATCTCCCGGAGAACTGGGTCCTCAGGAAAATCCTTTTCCAGAATGATTTACTCTTTCAAAACCTAACAGAGAACACACTACCGTAGAGAACACTAATGCACAAAATATCTTGGAAGAAAATATTTCTACAGGAAACACTACTCGGCCAGAACAAACCTTCCCTGAATTCACAAGCCGTAAGAATCTTTCCACGGCTAATTCTACCATTACTGCAGACAGTTCCGTGCCGACCGCTAAACAAGCCAACAATTCGCAATGGGAATACTACAGTGTGGGCATTGACTTGCCCTCAGAGGCCACAGGCTTCACTGTGTCCAACCCCTCATCCCCAGGTGATCTATTTGAGATGCAGTTAAACCAGCAGCTACGGCCCCTCATCCCCCACAATGATGTGAGAAGGCTCATTTCTCACGTTATCCGGACTTTGAAAATGGACTGCTCTGAGACCCACGTGCAGCTGGCCTGTGCCAAGCTCATCTCCAGGACAGGCCTCCTGATGAAGCTTCTCAGCGAGCAGCAAGAGATGAAGGTGTCCAAGGCAGAGTGGGATACGGACCAATGGAAAAATGAGAATGACATCAATGAGAGCAGCGAAGCCCAGGGTGAACAGAAAGGGGCGGATTCAAGGGAGGTGAGGATAACGTCCCAAAACGTGGGATCTGGGCTTTTAGTCGGTTTCAGACACAGACCCACACACAAAGACCAGCAGCTCCTAGTCTGGGTCTTAGCCACATAACCTTGGCTAAGACAGTGATCTGCCACTTTGCTCATTTAGAAAACGGCACCACTATTCCCAAGGGTAGACAAGGGGAACCCCTGACATACAAGATAAATTCTTGAAGAAGATACTGATGATAAGATTACATATCACATTAGGTTTGGTATACTCCTTAAGAACCTGTAAGCGATGCATCGGAAAGAATGGGGTTTTAGAGTCATTAAAAAATAGTTAGCTTTCATCGTGTCTCTGTTTTCTAAACAAACTGTTCTTTACCTTTTTAGCTCACAAAAGAAGTTCCAGGTTATGGCTACAACAAGCTCATCTTGGCAATATCCGTGACTATAGTAGTGATGATAGTTGATCATCGTTTTCTGTCTCATTGAGGTAAGGACAACAGTTAATTCAGATTTCCAGACTATGTTCCTTCTTTATAATAGATGCAGAACCCACAAGCTGAAAATCCAAGCCACTTTCCCACCTATCACTACTTAATATCCCTCTTCAGTCTGGAGAACTGAGATATACCTTGTCCTTTAATTGCAAAGTCCCTTCCAGGGATTTAAAGGGACCTCACTGCCAGGAGATGCCTGTGGCCTGTGACCAAGATAACAAGCCATTAGACTGTTGTGAGACATTAAGTTTAAGGAAGCCACAGTTGACGTGACAGTAAAATTTCTTCAACTCAAAAAAATTACGTCGATTTGATGCACTCAGCTGCCATTCTCCTACCACCACTGATTTCTTTCCTTGTTGGCTGAAATGATGAGAGAGATACAGTCTTCACCTTCGTGGAGCTATCAGTCATCCTGGAAGAGAGTACATGGCTTAGAGATAAGAGTGTCATCGTGCTGATGAATTAGATGCACTTAGCAGCTCTCTCCTCCACTTGGCAAGGCATCGTGTAAATAGGTTTGATCAAAACACCGCAGCTAAAATCCTGCATCAGGCTACTCAAAGCATGTCATGTTTACAGCTGCCTATTCCTGGAGCTTGCCTGTATTGAATATATATTCAATAGATTTAGTCATATATATATGGCTTATTACTTTTCCCAACAGGCAGGCGCTAACATTTTTAAAAGAGTGATTTAACAAGCTGACAGTCTTGACTCTATCTTACCGCCCTACCTAAATTACCTTATTTACCTTTTCTGTTGTCCTGGACACGTATTCGGTTGGAGAAATGCACCCAGGGCCAGATCAAGATCTGAATGACCAGCTAACCCAGCATCAAAGGCTCCCGGAGGTGGTTCCTCACACCACAGCTCCACCTCTTCAACTCAAAAGTAAGATTAAAACTGTAGGTTTCGATCAGGCCGAAGATCACCAATCATTCGAAATCCTTGTTCCATCTCTGGATCGTCAGAGTTCAAAGCCAACGAAGTTTATTGTTTCACCCCTAAACCTGAAGAAAGATCTAGCTCAGCATCAACGACTTGCCAAAGTTGCTGTTGGAACTCCAAACCAATTTGCAAATAAAAAACACCTAGCACAACAGTTGGATGATTATTTACATTCCAAACTGGATATATATCCTGAGAAGAATCTACCTGTGGGTTTTCCAGGGGGACCAGATCAATCTCCAAACCTCTCTGAGAAGGCTGAAATTTCTCCACCCTTGCAGGAGACCCCAAGTCATCTAGAGTCTCCTGAGGAAGCTGAATCTTTTGTGCCCCAAGTGGAGGCTCAGGCCCAGCATCCAGAGCCCCCTGAAGAGACGGAAACATCACTCCAGCAGGGGTCTCTGTCGCAGCCTCCAGAGTCCCTTAAGGATAGAAATTCAGCAAACCCACAAGAGGCCCCAGTTGAGACTTCAAGTACCCCTGAAGAGGTAGAACCTTCTTCAGTCCAGCAAGAAGCCTCAGCTCTACCAACAGAGACCCCTGAGGAAGTAGAACCTTCTCGCACCCCGCAGGAGGCCCCTGCTCAGCCTCCAGAGCCATCTAAGGAGATCGCTTCTCAACTGGTAGCACATCATGAAGGAAATGTGCCATCTCCAAGTCAGAATGAAATTCAGAAACCAAGCTTCCCCAATGTCACTGTTAAACCTCTCGATCTGACCGTAAATCTAACTCATCCTCCAGAGCGCCCTAAGGAGGCAGAACTGACCCTAGCCCCACAGGAGGGGAGGCTCAGCTTGAGGAGCACCCTGAGGAGGCCGAACTGACCCCAGTCCAGCAGGAGGCCCAGGCTCATCCTCCAGAGCAACCGGCGGAAGCTGGACTGACCCCAGTCCAGCAGGAGGCCCAAGCTCATCCTGCGGAGCACGCTGAGGAGGCTGGACCAACCCCAGTGCAGGAGGAGACCCAGGTTCAGCCCGAGGAGCGCCCCGAGGAGGCTGGACCGGCCCCAGTCCAGCAGGAAGCCGAGGCTCAGCCTGCAGAGCACCCTGAGGAGGCTGGACCAACCCCAGTACAGCAGGAGGCGCCAACTCTAGTTCCAGAGTTCCCTACCACATATTTAAGTCACATTTCAGTAAGTGATGAGGTGATACCTCACCCTCTACATCAGTACCCAGATTATTTAATGTTTCCCTGGTTTCCACGTAAGCCTTTTGATGTGGAACTTACCACAACTCCAGGGCCTGAAAAAGGTGTCGAATCTCCTATAGCCCAGCAAGAGGCCCCACCTCAGGTTCTTGGGCATAATGAGGAAGCAGAACCTGCTCTAACCCAGCAAGAGACCTCGGGTAAGCCTCCAAAGGAGGTTGAGCCTTCGAGTGAGCAGGAGACCCCAGCTCAGCCTGCTGATCCTCCTGGGGTGATTGAACCTTCTCTAACCCAGCAGGAGACCCCAGGTCAGCCTTCCGAGCCCCCTGGGGTGATTGATCCTTCTCTACTGGAGCAGGAGACCCCAGCTCAGCCCCCAGAGAATCCTGAAGAGGCAGAACATTCCCCAGCCCAGCAGCAGACCCCAGCTCAGCCTACGGAGCATCCTGAGGTGGCAAAATCTGCAACCCAGCAGGAACCCTCCGCTCAGGTTCCAGGCCCTTTTGGAGAAGCTGAACCTTCTCCAACCCAGGAGGAGCCCTCAGCTCAGCATGCAGAGCTCCCTAGTGAGACAGAGTCTTCAACCCAGCAGGAGACTCCAGCTCAGTCTCCAGGGGAGATAGAATCTTCTGCAACCCTGCAAGAGCAACTAGCTCAGCTTCCAGAGCTGCCTTCAGGGGAGGTGGAACCTTCACCAACCCAGCAGAGGCACCCAGCTCAACCTCCACAGCATCGTGAGGTGACAGTTTCACCTCCAGGTCACTACCATGTTCAACATTTAAACCTCAATGTCAGTGTGAAACCTTCAGATGTGCAGCTTACCGTAACAGCAGCACTCACTACAGAGGTGGGACGTTCTCCAGTTCAACCCAAGGCCCCAGCTCAGCCTTCAGTGCCTCTTAATGTGGAACCTTTGGAAACCCAGCACGAAGCCCCAACTCTGCCCTCTCCACAGTCCCCTGAGGAGGTTGAATCTTTGCCAGTTCAACAGG
>NW_027531885.1:0-20195 GCF_008692635.1 Crocuta crocuta
TACGGAGCTCCTTACTTCTCCGCCATCTTGCCCCCTCTCTCCCTCTACCAGACATTTAAATAGAATTAATACCCATTCTTCTCAAGCTATTCCAAAATTGGAAATGGAAGAAAAACTTCCGGACTCATTTTACAAAGCCAACATCATTTTTATTCTGAAGCAAGACAGAGACCCAGCAAAAAATGAGAACTATTATAGGTCAATATCCTTGATGAATCTGGATGCAAAAATCCTCAACAAGATACTTGCAAATCGAATTCAACAGCAAATATAAGGAACTATCTACCATAATCAAGTGGGATTCATTCCTGTGTTACAGAGCTGCTTCAATATTCACAAATAAATCAATGTGATACATCACATTAACAAAAGAAAAGATAAAAACCACACGATCCTGTTGATAGATGCAGAAAAAACATTTGACAATATGCAGCATGCCTTCTTAATAAAGACTCTCGAGAAAGTCGGGATAGAAGGAACTTACCTAAACATCATAGATGCCATCTAAGAGAAGCCTTCACCTAGCATAATCCTCAATGGGGAAAAACTGAAAACTTTCCCCCTGAGGCCAGGAACACGACGTGAAAGTCCACTCTTCCCACTGTTGTTAAACATAGTGCTGAAAGTCCTAGCATCAGCAATCAGACAATAAAAGGAAATAAAAGACATCAGAATTGGCAAAGAAGAAGTCAAGCTTTCACTTTTCACAGACGACATGATTCTGTACATGGAAAACATGACAGACTCCACCAAACATCTGCTAGAACTGATCCATAATTCAGCAAAGTTGCAGGGTATAAAATCAACGTACAGAAATCGGTTGCATATTTAAACACCAATAATGAAGCAAGAGAAAGAGAAATCAAGAAACAGATCCCATTCACAACTGCACAAGAAAACATAAAATAAATAGGAATAAACCTAATTCAAGATATAGGAAATCTGTATGATGTAGAAAATGTATGAAGGAAATTGAAGACACAAAGAAATGGAAAAACATTCCATGCTCATGGGTCAGAAGAATAAATATTGTTAAAATGTCACTACTATTGAAAGCAATCTACACATTCAATGCAATCCCAATCAAAATTGTACCAGCATATTTCTCAAAACTAGAACAAACTATCCTAAAATTTGTATGGAAGCACAAAAGACCCCGAATAGCCAAAGTAATATTGAAGAAGAAAACCAAAACGGGAGGCATCACAATCCCAGACTTTAGCCTCTACTACAAAGCTGTCATCATCAAGACAGTATGGTATTGGCACAGAAACAGACACATACACCAATGGAATAGAATGGAGAACTCAGATTGGACCCACAAAAGTATGGCCAACTAATCTTTGACAAAGCGGGAAAGAACATCCAATGGAAAAAAAGACAGCCTCTTTAACAGATGGTGCTGGGAGAACTGGACAGCAACATGCAGAAGAATAAAACTAGATCATTATCTCACACCATACACAAAAACTCAAAATGGATAAAGGACCTATATGTGAGACAGGACACTATTAAAACCCTCGAAGATAAAGCAGGAAACAACCTCCTTGACCTCAACCGCAACAATTTCTTACTTGACGCATCGCCAAAGGCAAGGGAATCAAGAGCAAAAATGAACTACTGAGACCTCATCAAGATAAAAAGCTTCTGCACAGCAAAGGAAACAATCAATAAAACTAATAGGCAATCGACAGAATGGGAAAGTTAGTTGCAAATGACATATCAGATAAAGGACTAGCATCCAAAATCTATAAGGAACTTACCGACCATCATCTATAATTTCCACACCTGTAAAACAAATAATCCAGTGAAGAAATGGGCAGAAGACATGAACAGACACTTCTCCAAAGAGGACATCCAGATGGCCAACAGACACATGAAAGGATGCTCAGCATCCCTCCTCATCAGGGAAATACAAATTCAAACCACACTAAGATACCACCTCATGCAGGTCAGAGTGGCTAAAATGAACAAATCAGGAGACTCTAGATGCTGGCGAGGATGTGGAGAAACGGGCACCCTACTACACTGTTGGTGGGAATGCAAAATGTTGCAGCTCCTCTGGAAAACAGTGTGGAGGTTCTTCAGAAAATTAACAATAGAACTCCCCTATGACGTGGCAATAGCACTGCCAGGAATTTACTCAAGGGATATAGGAGTGCTGATGCTTAGGGGCACATGTACCCCAATGTTCATAGCAGCACTCCCAACAATAGCCAAAACATGGGAAGAGCCTAAATGTCCGTCAACTGACAAATGGATCAAGAAGATGTGGTTTATCTATACCATGGAATACTACAAGGCAATGAGGAAGAATGAAATCTGGCCTTGTTGTAACAACATGGATGGAACTAGAGGGTGTTATGCTGAGCAAATGAAGTCAGGCAGAGAAGCACTTATATGTTTGCACGTATAGGTGGATTAGGAGGAAGCTAACGGAGGACCAAGAGGGAGGAGAAGTAGAAAAATAGTTCAGGAGAGAGAGGGAGGCAAACCATGAGAGACTGTAAATGCTTAGAACAAACTGCGGGCTGATGGGGGTGGGGGAGAGGGGAGGGGGGTGATAAGCATGGGGGAGGGCACTTGTTGGGATGAGCACTGGGTGTTATATGGAAACCAACTTGACAATAAACTATTAAGAAAAATAAAATAAAATAAAAACGGTTATACTAAGGCTGTATGGTGACTTTAGACAATAGTATAAAGGGAAATTGTTTTTTTTTTTTTTTTTTTAGAAAATAAGATCTATAAAGAACTTCCTTAAATTCAAAATGTAGAAAATTTGGTGTGCCCAAACCCCAATGTTTGACTAATTATCTGAGTTGAGAAGTTTTAAAAATGTAGAAATATTGTTTTTTAATAAAATTATTCTTGAAGTCGGTTGTTTAATAAAGAGAATACTTTTAAAGTCTTGTGGTCTTTTTTTCTTTTTTTGACTAATGGAAACTTTGAGATTGCCTAACTTTTTATTATCTTCTGAATAAAGATAGTTACTGCAATCATAAATGCTAAGAATGGATATTTATTTCATAACTGACTGTAGCTGAATTGGTTATTAATGTTCTATTCATATTTTTGGTTCATGTAGCTTCTCACTACCATCACTTTTGTTTAAAAAAAAGGCTAGAAAAACGATGTTTTTTGGAGGATAATCTACATCTGGAAATTCCACACTATAAAAATATCTCATCCTGATTATATTATTTGAGCTATTCATATATTACATTTTAGGTGCAAAATATGAAACAATTTACTTTTAAACAAAATTTTCCTTAAGTAAAAGCGGCTTTTTCTAATTTACACCTAATTGGTGGGATAATTGGACGTATAGAAACATTTACATTTAGTGCTATATAAAATCTTATGTGCAGTTAATTCCCAACTGACAAACTTAAAATGAACCAATCAAAGCCTATTATCTAACAACTTTTTGAGAGTTGGTACTTCACCTAGAGAAACTATTGTAGAAGGGAAAATAATTTAGTTTTTTTTTTTCCTGTTTGGTCCAATTAATATTTGTTTAGTAAAATATGCACTCCTAGGACATCCTTTTTTTTTTTTTTTTTCATTCTTAAAACCTTGGAAAGAAACAACAAAAAACCTAACTTAGAAGGGCATAGTTGAATGTTCCTTTTGCACTTTCATGCTGTGTGAAGGGAATTGATTTATGACCTTTGCTTAAGCCTGATGTCTCCTCCTTAAAAAAACCTTTTTTTGTGTCTCATTTTGCTTACAGTATTTTATTCATAATTTAACAACATGGTAATCTTCACTCTTCAAATATAAGGCTACCTCAAACAGAGTGTTTGGTCTATTATTTAAGAAATCAATTTCTATCTTCTTTTATCTGATGCCTGATGCTAATCAAATAGGAAAAATTGGTGGTACCCTTGTAATGGAAAACATGGTTGGCATACTTAAGCATCTCATGGACTGAGAGTGTTTTTATCTATATTTATTTATTATCTATCTATCTATCTATCTATCTATCTATCTAATCTATCTATCTATCTATCTATCTATCTATCTATCTACCTACCTACCTACCTACCTACCTATGATCTATCATTATCATCAACTAAGAGACAACATAATCACTGACTTCTTTTCACCAAAGCAGTGAGTCAGCATCTATACTCTATCCCTGTTGGTCGTTACAGTTCCCTTGTAGACTCTGGGTCTAACGTTCTGTCTTGTCCAGCAAGAGAGCAGATGCAGGATTAAATTGCAAGGTATGGCTAATGTCCAGGAGAAGACAAGAGCCCGTAAATAGCGTCCTTGCTCTATATTTACTAAGATCAAAAGGCTTACAAACATGATGGGCATGCACAAAGAGACAATGAATTGGTGNATCTATCATTATCATCAACTAAGAGACAACATAATCACTGACTTCTTTTCACCAAAGCAGTGAGTCAGCATCTATACTCTATCCCTGTTGGTCGTTACAGTTCCCTTGTAGACTCTGGGTCTAACGTTCTGTCTTGTCCAGCAAGAGAGCAGATGCAGGATTAAATTGCAAGGTATGGCTAATGTCCAGGAGAAGACAAGAGCCCGTAAATAGCGTCCTTGCTCTATATTTACTAAGATCAAAAGGCTTACAAACATGATGGGCATGCACAAAGAGACAATGAATTGGTGAACATTAACTGATGGGCATGAGGGAAAGGGGGTTTTGAAGATATACAGGGTTACAGGTTTAGGTCAATATAAAACAAAACCCTGGCTCCAAGCAGATGGTTGTTAATGGCAGACATGAGGCTCTATATCTGTTTATCTTCGCTAGCCTAGGGGATAAGACAGATAGAGCATGCAACCTCAGGGTCAACAAGGCACCTTTCATTTGCTAATTAGCTCCCCTCTGGCCTATAGCCCTATATACCCAATTACTTAATTTGGTCCTTCCTTCCTGTGAAAGTAGCTTTCTGCTATAGTACTAAAATGGGGGGAGGGGTGTTTGCCCTGACTACCTAATCTTGTTTATCTAATATACCTTTGTATTGGGGCCTTTGCCCCACCCTCTGAATCCTGGGGGTCTTGGCCCCACCCTCTCTGTACTGGGGCCTTTGCCTTGACCTCCCTATACTTATATACCTAATCTTGTTTACCCAAACTTGGGTGTGAGCATTCTATAGCTTTGTAATTCTTTTTGCCTTGTTAATCCATCAATGCAGGATCAGGGAATTCCTAAACTTATTCCCCACAGTTCCTTTTGGTAAATACTGACTTTGTAAGTACATAACTGAATACAGTGTTGCAATAATTTTTGTAAAGCAAATCATGATGCCAAATATTTACAGAATCAATTTAACAGGTTTTTTTTTTTAGAGAAGAAAATTGCAATTTGTTGAAACCTCTAAAATTATACATAGTATATGACAGATGTATAGCTTTATTTTTGGGGGATTCTAATGTGTAAGAGTAATGGTTTAAGAAATTTAAATAATCATGTATTTTAGGGGGCACCTGTGTGACTGAGTTGGTTAAGCTTCTGACTCTTGATTTAAGCTCAGAACATGATCTCACAGTCTGTGAGATGGAACCTCATATCAGGCTTTGTGCTGACAGCGTGGAGCCTGCTTGGAATTCTCTCTCTCCCTTTCTCTCTGGCTCTCCCTCACTTGCTCTCTCTCTGCCTCTAAATAAATAAACATTAAAAAAATCACATATTTTGGTAAAAAAAAATAGAAATAATTCTTTTATTATAATTTAGTGTAAATAATTTCAACAAACACAAATAAATATTAGATTGCTTCCGAAATAATTTATTAACATGTGGGATTTAGGAGCTGATGTTTAAAGGAAGGCAGTATAATATGGTGGTTAATATTTTCTGAGCTCAGAGGACTGTCTCTTGGCATTTATTTTTTTAATAGTGAGATCTTGTGCAAGTATTTCTCTAAATTTTCTCATATATAAAACTGAGAAAGTAATCATCCACTGGAATGGTGGTGAGGCTCAAATTAAATACTCCAACTATAGCTCTGTGTCAGTGCCTGACACATATATCTCAATAAATAATAGATCTGTTTATATAAGTAAACATAATACAAATAGTATTTGTATGCAACTCATTTTCTTAATTGCTATTCATAAGCATTTATAACAAATGAAGAGTGTATAAATACACTTATATAAATATAATTATTACACTCTATCTTCTAACATTATACTTTAAAAATTCATGTTAATCTCAAAAAACATTGAAATATATTATTCCATTTATAGAATTCTTAACAAAGTTTATGAAGGAACTAAATGAATCCCAAATTTCTTTGAAAGAAAATTTTGATTTTGCTTCATTATAACCAATATAAGACATTACTTAATAAGCATGCTTGTTTCTGATGTGAAGAGATCTGATTCAACAAATTCCGCTTTAAAATGGTTACATATATATCATAAATATTATATATGTATTTATATCTATATATCTCTCTGTGTATCTATATATGTCTACATTACTTTAGTATCTCCTTATTGTCTTGCTGAAATACTTTCTTATACAAAAAAGAAGTCTATTAACATAAAAGCAAACAGATAGGATTTGAGGCCCCCAGTGGAGAGTAGAATTCATTTTATAATGCATGTTCATTGTGACCATATCTCTTTGCAGCTCTCTTTTTCTTGTACCAGATTAAGTATTCTTTTATATCCATTATGAACACTTAAAAAATTTTAAATATAGATTAAATATTTAGTATGTGTATAGTTTTTCTAATGTCAAATTTATTTTCTAGCCAATTTTCATAATATCACTTGAATTGGAAGCCTCAACTCAACTCACCAAATTATTTCTCATACTGAGAATTGTTTTCATATTTCAAGGTTTCATTTGATTCTTTTTAATATTATTTTTAGGGAGAGAGAGCATGAGCAGAGGAGAGGGGCAGAGGGAGAGAGAGAGAAATCCAAGCAGGCTCCACCCTCAGTGCTGAGCCAGATATGGGGTTCCAACCCACAACTCCAGGATCATGACCTGAACCAAAATCAGGAATCACATATCCAACCAACTGAAACACCCAGACACCCCAAGAGTTTTACTTAAGTTTATCAGTGAAGTTTGAAATTTTCTGTTACACTACACACCCATAGTACAGAGATAAAAGTAATATTTGATACAATACTCCAAATAAAATTATTCTCAATTTTTTCCCACCTTCACACCCTTAAAGACTTGGTTTTGTAGCAAACTAAGCCACTGAAATATAAATATACCAAATTCTTATTTTTTAAAAAAATAAATGATTATTTATTATTTTGAAAGAGGGAGGGAGAGAGAAAGAGAGTGTGAGCGTGCATGGGGGAGGGGCAGAGAGAGAGGGAGACACAGAATCTGAGGCAGGCTCCAAACTCTAAGCTGTTAACACTGAGCCAGACCAGGGCTCAAATTCATGGACTGCAAGATCATGATCTGAGCCAAAGTCAGCCGATTAACCAACTGAGCCACCCAGGTGCTCCTAAAGATATCAAATTTGATACTGATTTGAATGCCAAATTTTCTTTACTGGCTAAGGCTATAAGTCAGTTTTCAGCTCTGTTGATATGTATGAAGTTGCTTTGAATCTGTAGTTGGTCATTCTATTTAATTAAAGTTTTGTGTTGTCTACATACTGACTTCTACATACAACCACTCCCCTCAAAGGTTGTTACTATAAGTGATGTTATTTTGGTTAGCAAATTTTTTTTATCAGAATGATGAATCTACAGGAAATATTTTTATCTGCCTGACTCACTCCCAAAGATATCTGGAGGATGTGTGCAATGACTATGCCAGAGCTAATCAAAATACCATATATACTGTTGCCTTTGCAGAGTGATGAAATGTTTCCCTTGGGAAAAATTATCTGTACCCAAAGTACCACGTGTTATGCAGCTGCAACTGGGTATGTTCAGTAACCAATAAAGTTCTATTGGATATAAAGACACCCATAAATGTATTTTATCAGAACAATCTGTAGTATCCCATTGCCAATTCACCAAAATCCACCATTTTTAAGATTTCATTCCCATTGTCTTTAAATGATTTAATCTTTGTATTCATTTGACATATTCAAAGAAGCATGTTAAGCTGTGATATACCAAGTAGGTGACAGCAGTCTCTTTTCTAACTTGCCCAAACAGCTATTTTAGCAACACATCATTTTGACTCATGGCCACAGAAAATGTACAAGATCAACTTAACAGCTTCATTTGCCTTATTGATATGATTTCTAGCATTTACTTCAGAACACCTTAAAATTAACCAGAATGGTAAGCAAAGCCTATAAACCATGAACTATATGATCATTGCAGTGAAGTACATATAAATTGAATCATCGGATTGTTCTAGGTCACTTCTTTTTAAAGAAAGAGTCCTTAGATAGAACTTAAAGATCAGCAGGAATCCAAATTTCTTCCTTAAGAGAACATCTGTTGGGAGAGTTCTTTCAGTACCAGTCATTAGTATACACCTTGTCTGAGAGACAAAATTAAGTTTTATCTCTTATGCAGAGGTGATGGCATGAAAATAGCATGATTACATCCACTCTATAACTGACATCATTTGTGATCACCTTATCCAATTGCTATGATTTATCTCTATCTGCATCAATTACCTATGTAAATCATACCACCTTCCTCCATGTCCTTAACCATGGTTATACATGGCTTTTTTTAGATCAGGAAAGGTGGTATCATCAATAGCACTGTTAATAACAGCAAATCACTAATATTTCTACTTTGTTCCATCTGAGGCAGATGTCATAAACTATTACAGGAAAGTAGTCATACAATATATAAAAACAAAGTAGGCAATTATTATAAAATGTACTAAAATCATAGTAATAGGTTAAAATTTCCAGTGTGTTGTGCTCATTAAAAGCATACATGTTAACTGAGAAATTCAACATGACTGAGTTTTTAAAAAATTTGTTTCTCTCTCTCTCCTCTTTACCAAATCTTTCTATTCATTTTGTTTATCCTTTTCTTTTGCATTTCCCCTCACTCTCACTTCCTCTTTTGTTCTATAACCCCCATCCCTCCATCTGTCTATTGATAAACTGAAAAGCTGAAGTCTAAATGTTAAAGTACTTGAAGCATAAATCAGGATTAAATAAAATTAAAACAAGTAGGCTCAATGTCACAACTTTTATATACCATAATTTTTTTCTGGAATTGCCAGCAAATTCAAATGGTCAAGAGAAATTTTAATAGAAATGACACAAATGTATCATTATTTTATATAATTTGATTTAGTGTTTGGAAAATCAATCTATAATCAGGTAAAAAAATGCATTCAATAACAAGTGCATGTAGCATGTAGGATTTGTTGTTACAAAACTTACATACAAATAGTAATAGCTTTAATCTGCATCAACAATTATGGGTTCATATATTTAACAAAAAGAAACAATCCTAATTATGATAGCAACAAAAATTGCTAAATAATTATTTAAAAATTGCTAAGGAACAACAAGAACCTTAACCAAATAAAGCTTTAGAATTCTATATATTTAATCAAATAAACAACATAGATAAATGGCAGAATATAAAGTGTTTTCAGAGAGAAAAATTCAACACTTTAAATATGTCAGTTCTCAGATTAATCAACTTAATATAATTTTAAGTATAAGCTTTATTTTTTTTCTTTTTGGACCTGGGAAAACATATTATAAAATTCAAAGAAAAAATAAAAACAGAGAAAAAGAGAGAAAAAAATTGGACAATGGAAGGTAAAGTTTAAAGGCTAAGCTAATAATTTTGGTTACTGGCACACAAATAAGCAAATTGTTTAAGGAAATAGGATAATGCATGGAGCAAATCAAATGTATACAAAAATCCAGTGCATAGTTGAGGTGGCATTGTGAGGAAAAGGTAAGCACATTATGACAAACTACAAATTGCTTGAACAAGAAAAATCTGGAAGTCTTTCTCACTGCACACACTAAAATTAACCAAATTGATTGAATATTTCATTAATTTTAAAAAGTAAAATTAGTGATTTTTCAGCGCCATCCAAGATGGATGTGTAGGAATATCTTAAACTTACCTCCTTTCATAAACACACCAGATGTACAACTACATATGAAATAATTCCCTCCGAAAAAGAACAGAAAGCTGGCTGACCAGCTTTCTCCACAAGGGATAAAAAGGTCACACTGAAGTGCTTAAGAAAGGCAAGGACAAGATCGCACCAAAACCCCACCCTGATACAGCAACACACAAGAGAGAGGGATCTCAAGAGCCCAGAGCTTCTTCTGGAAGAGTGATCAGCCAATTGTATGCTGACAATGGTAATTAGACTTTGTGATGATTACTTGGCAAAGCATATAAATATTGAATTATTTTGTTGTACACCTGAAGATAATATAATGCTATATACCAATTTTACTTAAACAAAAAAATAACTTAAAATAAATAAAGTAAAAGTAGTGGTATAAATCACTAGAAAAATTCCATAATTTTATAGTGGAGAATTTCAGTTACAGGCAGTAAACAAAAGTGATTTTTCTATACCAAAATTATGGAAAAAATATGAGATTACATTTTCTTTTATATTTTGATATTAGATAATGTTTAATTTAAAGTCAGGATCTGAAAGAACTGCACCTTACAACCTGTTCCTGCCTGTAAGTGAGGAGGCTGAAAAATTTTATTGTCACATTTATTAATATTGCCTCATTTATTTAGGCTGATTTATTATTTCCTTTAAAGAACTTATTTTGTTGTGATTCTGAGTCTTATCAATGTCATAGTTGCCAATCACTCCATAACAGCCAATTGTCATTTCATTTTGTTCAGTTAACTGGTTAATCCTGTAAATTTGGCCCATTACCAAAAAAAGTTAAAAATGCTCATTTTAATGACTACACAGTAACTATATTTTGACACCTTTGGTGATACATCAGAACTGGGTTTGACTGTGTTTTATGGTGCAGACCTCTTACACACGATTATTTTGGGGAGATGCTCTCCTGATTGCATTGATGATTTAAAATGTATAACATTCAAAATAACTGAGACATTTACAAATGAAATATTTGGTAAAATAAATCTATGTAATTCATTGTAACTATTGTTCTGCTAATCTGAGAAGGTTTTCAAGTTTAAAAGGTCTTAAAATGACATAAGTAAGCTATGTCTGTTTTTTATTGATAGAAAATACATTTTTCAGGATCTGAATTCCGCATAAATGATAATCATGTACTTGATATATGGGTATGTAGCATGTCTTTGACAAGATATTCATTCCTATTTGAGCTTTCAATGATTAAGAATGGTGCAAGGAAAAAAAAAAGAAATGTGTCTTTAGCTAAGCTAAATGATTTTCAAAAATTCCAGTCAAAACATACACATGCAATCAGAAAATAATAAATATCGAATAATAGGTTTATATTTGTACAGGAACATGTGCTATATTTAGTTTTCAAATTTCCAGAAAAAAATATGACTGGGAAATGTTTTGAGACAATCTATTCTGATTTGCTGAATCTAACATTTTCCTTTTTGGTGACCTAAAATTTTATTATATTAGAAACCTTGGTTCTTTAATTTTGAATAACATTTGACAAGAATAAAATAAAAATTTGATCCGTCTACTTTTTAAAAAGAATGCAGTCTTTTTTGTAGAGTAGATCTTGATGGGAAAATATATTACTTAATATTTTGGGCTTATGTTTTTTGTTTATTTTGCTATACATTTACTGAGCTATAACACATATTCATAAAAGTACAGAATTCATTAAATATCATCTTTAAGATAATTTACACACCTGGGTAATCTGAACCCATATTCATAAGTAGAATTGAACAGTGATTCAGAGGCCCTCTAAAATATTTTTTCAGTTACTCTCCCCCACAACAATAATCACCATTTTTGATTTTTAACAGTATTGATTATGTTTGTTTGTTTGGAAAATTTATTTAAATATAATGATGCAGTATTTATTCTTTTGTGTCTGACCTCTTTCTCCATATTGTTTACCAGATTTATTTGTTGTTGTATATTGCAGTTTTCTATTGCCATTATTGTATAATGTGTCATTTTATTAATATATTATAATATACTCTACTCTTTTTATTAACAAAGATTAAAAAAAATTTTTAACTGTGTTTATTTTTGAGAAAGAGACACATACCACAAATGTGGGAGGGGCAGAAAGCAAAGGAGACACAGAATCCAAAGCAGGTTCTGACAACTCAGAGCCTGACGTGGGACTTGAACTCACAAGCTGTCAGATCATGACCTGAGCTGAAGTCAGAGGCTTAACTGACTGAACCATCCAGGATCCCTGTTTATTCTACTCTTGATGGGTATTTAGGTAGTTTTTAGTTTGGTGCATCAAGCAGATGAAGACTAAAAGAGTCATATTTGCACAACATTACTAAGTCAAATGTCCTAGTTTATGTGGGGCGAGGTGTCTCAGACAAATCTCTATAGGATCTCAACTTATTAAAGCACACTAACCACATAACACCAGTAACACACCTGCAGTTAACCACAGTTGCATATTTGGTTTATAGTCACAATAGAGAAAGGAAAGAAAGAGATCCATGGAATATCCCATGGGGGAGTCAATGAAGGGTACTTCTAAACAAATAGAAGGCTGGACTTCACTTATATAATTTATCAGAATTTGTCAACCATCCAAATTACGGGAAAAGTCAGATCCTTTATTTTCAGAACCATAATTCTGTTAGGTATATCATGGCCTTGATATATATGTATATAAGTGCACTAATTTTGCACTTGAGCTTAGATAATCTTTTATGTTATGGTTTGGAATAGATTTATAGACTTTTTTTTGCAAGTAATAGTAGTATTGGGAAGCTATGATTTCTGTTTCAATTTTTAGTTCTTCTCTCACAACTTTCCTTGCTGCTAGTAGATCCATTTTTTACTTTACTAATTTTTATGCTCCCAGAAGAGAAATGAAGCAGGAGTCGGTAAGCTCTGTGTGCTCAGTAATTTCCTGCCTCTAGAATAATTTAATTTTTATTGTAAAAAATTCTTATTAAATCAAATGCTTCCATGCACATGAAATCGAATACACTTATACATTTGTGAGGAGAAAATCTATCCATTCAATTTAGAGAAAATATAGAAAGAAATAAAGACATAGAGAACATTATCATTTCAACTTTTTTTTTCAAAGAGTGTTCAAACAATTAGAAATGATTATTTTTAGGCCAACTAGTGTATCAAAAAAGAAATTACTACCATTAAAAGATCATAGACTCCAAATGGAATGACTGTGGAGCAATTAAATATAGTACTTTTTGGGAATCTTCCATAGAGTTTCTGTTGGTTAATATGACAGAGACATGCTTTAAAAAAATTATTATCTCTAACATAAGCAAAATGCACAACTTGGTGGTCTTCACCAATGTTTGTACTTTCTGAAGGCCTTTCCTTTCTAAATTAATTGTAGAAGTGTGGCCAAATCTTTATGCTAATCTACATGGGAAAACTAATCACTTAAACTAGCAGAGGTGAAGAAACAGCCTATTGTTAACAGTTCTAAGAGACTTTTAAGTATGGCTACTCTTGGGGCGCCTGGGTGGCTCAGTGAGTAGAGCATCCAAATTTTGATTTCAGCCCAGGTCATGATCTCATGGTTCATGGGATGGACCCCTGCATTGGGCTCTGTTCTCAGAGTGTAGAGCCTACTTAGGATTCTCTCTCTCTTTCTCTCTCTGCCCCTCGACCACTCATGCATGCACTCTCTTTCTCTCAAAATCAGTAAATAAACATAAATAAAATAAATAAATAAATAAATAAATGGCCACTGTTATTCATTGTCACCACCATGTTCTAAGCAACTGAAATTTTCTTTCAATCAGGTTTAGACAATGTCCACTAACTGATGTTTCTGATCTCACTCTTGTGCTCTTATAGACTATTCCTCAAACAACAGATTAAGACATTATCCTTTCTAATATCTTCCAATAACTTCTCATATCCCTCTGAGAAAAGAGAAACTACTTGTAATGATAAAAAACAGCCCAAATATATCCCATTAATAATCCTTAAAACTGCTAACTACAGTTTCAATTTTGAGTTGGAACTTTTGCATTTGCTATTCACTCTGCTTGGAATAATTCTACAAAAGAAGATGTCTACATCAGGCCTTTGTCTATATGTAGACTTCCTTGAGTATCTATTTAGAATTGTAACCATGATGGCAAAATATCTCAGCTGACATTGACTAGCTGACTAGCTTGTTAAATTTATAACAGTTAGTAATAGGTAGGTTTTAAAATAGTGAATACAGCAGCAATGGCAATTTAAATCATCAAAAGATGCATATCCAACAATGACAGAGGTTTGCTAGTATTTTATTGAGCAGTTTTGCATCTATTTTCATCAGAGATATTGGCCTGTAGTTCTCTCTCTCCCTCTTTTTCTCTTGTGGTGTCTATCTGCTTTTGGTATTTGGCCGATGCTGGCTTCATAAAATGAATTTGGAAGTCTTCCTTCCTCTTCTATTTTTTGTAATAGTTTGAGAATAGGTATTAACTCTTCTTTAAATGTTTGATAGAATTTACCTGTTAAGTCATCTGTAGTCCTTAACTTTTTTGTTTGTTAAGAGTTTTTGGTTACTGATTCCATTTCATTGCTTGGCATCAGTCTATTGAAATTTTCTATTTTGTTAGGAGGTTTTGATTACTGATTCAGTTTCATTGCTTATAATCTGTCTGTTGAAGTTTTCTATTTCTTCTTGCTTCAGTTTTGGTAGGTTATATATTTCTAGGAATTTATCCATGTCTCCTAGGTTGCCCAATTTGTTGTAATAAAATTTTTCATAATATACTTCAACATAATAAATGCCTTATATGAAAAATGCACAGGGAACATCATACTTGATGGGGAAAAACTGAAAGCTTTTCCTACGCTCAGGAACAAGACAAGGATGGCAACTCTTTCATTTAACATAGTACTGGAAGTCCTACATACAGCAATCAGATAAGAAAAAGGAATAAAATTCAGGCAAATTGGTAAGAAAGAGGTAAAGCTTACACTATTTGAAGATGACATGCTACCATATATAGAAAACTTTAAACACTCCACCTAAAAGAACTACTAGAATTGATAAATAAATTCATTAAAGTCACAAGATACAAAATCAGAGCAGAAATTGATTGCATTTTATACACTAATAAAACATCAGAAAAAGAAATTAAGAAAACAATCCTATTTACAATTGCATAAAAAATAATAAATACCTAAGAATAAGCTTAATCAAAGAGGTGAATGATCTACTATAAAACACTGATGAAATAAAGTGAAGATGACACAAAGAAATGCAAAGTTATTTCATGCCAATAGATTGGAAAAGCACATATTGTTAAAATATTTATGTTACCCAAAGCAATCTCCAGATTTAATTTAATCTCTGTCAAAATACCAACAGCATTTTTCACAAACCTAGAACAAACAATTCTAAAATGTGTATGGAACCACAAAAGACCCCCAATAGCCAAAGCAATCTGAAAAAGGAAAATAAAACTGGCTGCATCGCAATTCCAGACTTCAAGTTATATTACAAAGCTGTAATAATCAAAACAGCATGGCAACTGGAACACACACACACACACACACACACACAAACAGAAACACACAGAAACACATAGAATGGAACAGAATAGAAAATCCATAAATAAACCCAATTAATGGATTTTCAAATAATCTTTGACAAAGGAGGGAAGAATATCTAAGGAAACAAGACAGTCTCTTTAACAAATGATATTGAGAAAACTGGACAGCTACATGCAAAGGAATAAAACTGGACCACTTTCTTACATCATAAAAAAATAAAATCTCAAAATGTATACAAGACTTAAAAGTGAGATCTGAAACCATAAAAATCCTAGGAGTTGTGCAAGCAGCAATATCTCTGACATTGGCCATAACATTTTTCTAGATAGGTTCCTTGAGAAAAGAAAACAAAAGCAAAAATAAATTATTGGGACTATGTCACAATAAAAAGTTCTGCTCAGCTTGGGAAACAATTAGCAAAACTAAAAGGCTACCTACAGAATTGGGAGAAGATATTTGCACACATCATGATGGATGCTGAGGAATGTATGGAATGTTGAATCATTATATTATTTTTTATGTTTATTTATTTTTGAGGATGAGAGCATGAGTAGGGGAGGGGAAGAGAGAGAGGGAGACACAGAATCAGAAGCAAGCTCCAGGCTCTGACCTATCAGCACAGAGCCTGATGCGGGGCTCAAACTCACGAACCAAGAGATCATGCATGAGCGGAGGCAAAGTCGGCCACATAACCAACTGAACCACCCAGGCGCCCCTAATCGCTATATTGTATACCTGAAACTAATATAACATTGTGTGTTAGCTACATAAGAATTAAAATTTAAAACTTAATATAAAAAATGAGTGCTACTCAAGAGATGCAAATTAGATTTGATGAAAACAGAAGATTTACACCATCCAGAAAAAGACTACAAGGAGGTAATTCACCTCAAATAATAATTATTGATTGGCATCTCTCTTGCTGTTTACCTTCAAAGGCTTCTAATGAAGTCACAGATAAAGTACATATCCAAGACATCTGGGAAGAATAGATTTAGGCTAGAGCCTGGCTCCCAGAGATATCTGACCTAGGATACAGGTAGCCTTTATCCCCTTCGGTAGAGAGGAGTGATGTAACATTATACTAATAATTTTCAGGTTGGATATTATTGATATACTGATTATATAGCTGCTTTCCTATGGGTTCTAGCAGAAATAAAAAGTAGCATGCAAAAAATGCATGCATTCTAAAAAGTAGAGCTATGACTAAAAGAAGGCTAACACCACCCTAAGTCATTCTACTAAGCAAGAAATTTTTATCTTAGTATCCCTCTACCGAACAACTGTCACTTATGTATGTTATCAGATTTACATTCCTTTCACTGACTTCTTTCAAGTCATTTTATAATCTAAGTCATATTGCATTTATTCACTTTTCTCCTTTGTAATATTAGCTAATTCTATTGTCAGCCTTCTCACACTATCTTCTGTTCTTTCCTTGAAAGTTATCCACCTACATAGATTATCCTTTCCAATATTAATAATGTAAGCAATATATTTTTGCCATCAATTATGTAATATCCTGTCATGCCAATTCATCATTTCATACATACTTGTGCTTTATTGGAAAATGTGTTGTGAGAGATCTGATGATAGATTATATATCTTATTCTTTTTTATATCTCTTCTAGTCATCCTAGGATTACAATGAATTAGAAGATAAATCACTTGAATTGATTTACACTTTCCCAAATGTCATCAGTCTATTTCTGCATTAAAAGGAAAAATCTGAGCACTCATTTTGTTATTTTTTTACTTAAGTGTACAATTATTGTGTATTCTCAGAAGAAAATATGAAATTATTCCAGGTACACTTTTTCCCAAATAGAATTGTAGAATCAAGAAAATATTTAATACTCTGAGTACACAAAAGTTTTAGAATTCAGTGACTCTTATTTTTATTTAGCTAAAAACTATTTAAATCATAACGCTAAAAGAATAATAAATTAGGTGATAACTCTATTCATATGCAAAACAAATAGTATCATGATCTTAAGAGAAGTAAGAACAGAACTTTTTTCTTAGTGACATCCATAAATCAAAGAAATTATATCATTTGGGTTTCCACACATACAATTTTGATAGTGTATTGTATATTTTAAACCATTTTTGGATCATTGAAATTGTAGCCAGTGCCACTTTTCCTGAATTAATATCTTGCCTTTTTACAGAAAAAAATCTAAAATGTATAAATATAACTCTTTTATTAGATGCTTAGTGTGCTATGATATTCAAATTGTGTATATGATTATAAGAATTGTCCATTTCCATAAATCAATTGCCTAGATTAATCAAAATGTTTGCCAATTACAACAGGTGCTTTTTATGTACTGTCAGTTGAAGGGATTATAAAAATTATAGCAGTAGATTAAGTTCAGCTATGTACTTCACATTTGAGGAGCTATTATCCACTTATTTGAAGAATGATACATATATTAACATATTTTCAACTTTACAATATCAAGTATTATAATAAAGTGCCACATATTGTGAAAGCAGAATAAATTATTATCCGTTATTAAAATAAAAATGATAAGGAAGAGAGGCTTTGGGAAACAGAGTGAGACAGAACAACGAAGAACACAATGACTGGAAGGGTTGGTGTAGGGTCAGGTCAGCCTGTCTTTTCTGGACACACAGCTGGGAGAATTAAAACATCCACATTCAGTGCAGATACAAGGAGTGAGTTTCTGTAAAAGCATTCAGGAGCTGTCACTTCTATAATCCCAATTTTATTTAACTATTGAATTCTAACTATATTGGGGAAGCAGTGATGAGTTGGAGTCTTGAGAAAAAATGACCACAACAACAATTATAGGTTTCATGATGTAGCATATTTTAAATACAATCAAGTATTTTATGAAGTAGATCTCATAATATTGGCCTAGATCATATACCTTAGGAAATAACTAAATGAACGTATAATATGATTTAAATGATAATGTTAGTAGAAGATCCTATTATTTGATGATAGGTATTCATATATATGTATGTATTTGAATATACATATTTCATAGTAAAGGCATAATTTTGAATGCTCTTAATGGTGGCCAACTATTTACTGCAGGTTTACACATCCTTTTGATGGCAAAAGTGTCATCCTGTAAGTTTTGTTCACTGCATGACTAATTCAGATATTGAGATTAAATATATTTCTGTAGCGAGATATTGAATATAAGCACAGATGGAATTTCTTCTTCTAATAGAGAATACACTTCAGTTAATACTAAATTTGACATGTGTGCACCTGAGGACCTTCAATAGCCAAGTAATTTAGAAAGATGATTTTCTGAAGAGAAACTGGAGAGTAAGTTATTAAAGCAATTATCTCTAAATGAGAAATGAGGAATCTTAAATCCATTTATATCCAAATCTCAAGTGGTTAATACATGACTCTGCATGAATCAAAAAAGATTCTTTGGATTTCCAATCTGACCTCACCTCGAAAACCTATTTGTCACTTAAACATCTCATCCTCCTGTCTATGAAGAACAATAACAAAAAATACTTTTTGTCCCTTTTACATTTAGTTAGCATTTGTTGCATTAATATGTACAAATAAATGGAAGCTTACAGTTTGAAAATGATACAAAGCAAGTTAGGATCCAAAGTTGTTATGAATATTGCCACATTCTGATTTGTTCTATAACACATAGCTGATAAATTTTAATTGACTCAACAACCTCTGATTTTCTTTTGAATACACAGGGTCAATATTTGATTTCAAAGCTTTAATAAAGATTGAGTTGTTGTATTATCATTGATATTATCCAGTAAACTCATAGATTTTATAAACCGGATTATTACATGAAATATGAAGAAATTGCATTATGTTGCTTAAAATTTAACTTCTATTAAATTGACATTGGTACATGTAATTTTCAGCATGCACTATAGTATTTCAAAGAGAAGTAAAACTATCCATGTGAATTTTCTTGCCACAGAGGGGTGAAATAGAGAAGGAGGAGGGAAGAATTAGGGGTTGGAAGAAAATGGAAGATAAGGGTTTGGAAGGGGATTTAATTCTCAACATATACAAGATTGCCTGAAATTTCTTTTTTTTAAATTTTTTAATGTTTTATTTATTTCTGAGAGAGAGAGAGACAGTGTCAGCAGGGGAAGGTCAGAGAGAGAGGGAGATACAGAATCTGAAACAGGCTCCAGGCTCTGAGCTGTCAGCACAGAGCCCGATGCGGGGCTCGAACCCACGAACCGTGAGATCAGGACCTGAGACGAAGTCGGACACTTAACCGACTGAACCACCCAGGCACCCCAAGAGTGTCTGAAATTCATTGATCCTTTTTAAAAAGTTTATTTATTTATTTATTTATTTATTTATTTATTTNACAGTGTCAGCAGGGGAAGGTCAGAGAGAGAGGGAGATACAGAATCTGAAACAGGCTCCAGGCTCTGAGCTGTCAGCACAGAGCCCGATGCGGGGCTCGAACCCACGAACCGTGAGATCAGGACCTGAGACGAAGTCGGACACTTAACCGACTGAACCACCCAGGCACCCCAAGAGTGTCTGAAATTCATTGATCCTTTTTAAAAAGTTTATTTATTTATTTATTTATTTATTTATTTATTTATGAGAGAAAGAGAGAGAAAGAATGAG
>NW_027531885.1:21881-34217 GCF_008692635.1 Crocuta crocuta
ATTTATTTATTTATTTATTTATTTATGAGAGAAAGAGAGAGAAAGAATGAGCAGGGGAAGGGTAGAGAGAGAAGAGAATCCCAAGCAGGCTCCATGCTGCTGATGCAGAGCCCCATGAGTGGCTCGAAGTCACATACTGTGAGATCATGACCTGAGTGGAGGTCACGAGTCAGTTGCTTAACCGAATGAGCCACCCAGGTGCCTGTGAAATTTTATTAAGTCTTAGATGTTTTTTCTATATGGACTTTCAAGAATAAGGGTACTCATAGAGAATAAAGTAAAAGTGGTTGCTGCTAAATAAATATTAAACCATTACCTAGAAAGGTGGCTAGCTACTTATGGACAATATATAAATGGGCGTAGTTTTTCATCATTTACATTTTCTTAACTGGGATTTTCTAAAGATAAGATTTTGGTAGTTACTAATGATTTAAATCATAATTGAATACAGTTACAACATACACATAATGAAACATATAAAATCATAAGTGTACAGTTTAAAGAATTATAATAAAGTGAGAAGACTCAACAAATAAGGCATTACTCTCAAACTAGTTTTTTATTCTCCCCGATTTATTACCTCAATCCTCCCCCTGAGAAGTAAGCTCCTTTCTGACTTATAAATTTATAGATTAGTTTTGCCACTTTGGAAACTTCTGTAATGGAAACCATGCAAATATATGTTTTGTGACTGGATTAATATTCTTTATATAATTTATCATACATATTGGATGTGATCCATCCTTTTTTCTTCAGTTAATGCTCTGTCTCATCTCTCTTTCATTTTCACTGGGACTCCAATATCATTTATGCTGCACTCACTGTACCCTATAGATCATCTATGTTTTTTTTTAACCTTATAATTGTGCATAAGATAACAAGAACTGCCCATTTCCATATATCATCTGTCTAGATTAATCAGTATGCTTGCCCGAGTTTCAGACTGCATTTTCTTCTGATATATCTTCCAGTCAACTAATTCTTTGACTTCCAAAAATCTGTAGTAAAATCAACCCATTACATTTTGAATTTCAGTTATTCTGTCTTCAGTTTTGGAATTTCTGTTTAATTATTGCTTTACAATTTCTCTTTTTCTGCTGAAAAAATTTATCTTTGGGATCTGGATTTTATATCTGATCTGGCTTTGGGCTGATTCAATTTTTCCACTTCGTTTAGTGTCATTTATATATATTACATAGCTTATTTTTGGATTATCAAATATTTTACACTAAAATGTAGAGTAATTTGAGGTTTGGAATAATGTCATCTTATACAAAAGATGGTTAAAGTTAATTAGTGTTAGATTAGTATGATGGGAATATACTACATTGCTTCATTCATTCAAACTGAACTGAACCAGTTTTGAATCTTGGATTCTTTGTGAAGTACTGTTATCATTGTAGTATACTTTTATCCTAGAGTGATTTTCTCTCTATTTCACATTCCAAATCTTCCTTTTCAAGTTTTTTTTTTTCTCTTTGGAAGATGCTAAACTTTAATTTTGCCTCCTACTTAGTGAGACTGTGGAAAGCTTTATATAGCTTTGAAGCCTCTTATTAACAGATATCTGTAATGTTTATCAGGCTTTCAGCTACATTTTTTGAATCAAATAACGCCTCAAGGAACTAGCAGTGCCAAATACTGGGCTGATATTTCTTGGCTTCTATTTTATTCAGTTTGGTCCTGAAATTCTTCATTGCTTGATAGTATTCTAATGCTATCAAACAGATTTTTTTAAATATAATTTAAAGTCAAGTTGGCTTACATACACTCAGTGCTCATTCCAACAAGTGCCCTCCTCAATGCCCATCACCCATTTTCCCTCTCCCCCACAACCTACCCTCAGTCTGTTCTTTGTATTTAAGAGTCTCTTGTGGTTTGCCTCCCTCCCGCAAAGAGATGTTTATTCATGCTTTTTCGAGATTTCAGAAGTTATTTTTAAATTTTTTTATTAGCAGTCTCAGTTCAAAACAAACTATTCAGATTGCTGTACCTTTTGTTGGTGATTTAATTGTTTAAGATGTCCCCCAAGTGTAGTGCTAAAGTGCTATCTAGTTTTCCTAGGTACAAGGCTTTGATGTGTCTTACAAAGAAAATATGTGTGTTAGATTGACTTTATTCAGGCGTGAGTTATAGTTCTGTTGGCCATCCACTTAATATTAATGAACTAGAAATTAGGATTAAATAAAGTATCTTTAAAGAGAAATACACATGAAACAAGATTACATACTCATCAGTTGATGAAAATGTTGAGATTTGAGGCTCACAAGAACCTAACCCTATATTTCACTTACGAGTAATGTTTCAGTAATCTGTGATTCAGTGTTCCTGGTGACTTCATAGAACACAACTACCACACATAACAAGAATCAACTCTATGTGTATGTGTGTCTGAGATATATCTACCAAGATAGATATAATATCATATGGAAGATAACACACTATTATAATTAATATGCAATAATATAATTAATAATAATATATAATGATATAATAAATAATAATATATAATACTATATAATGATATGCATTACATGATATACATATATATTGATTGGTGGGGCAAAAGATTAGGAGAGACCACCATTAGCTTTGGACTAAGGATTAATAAACTTAATTTTCAATTGGTCATTTTGCTTACATGTCTTATGATTTCAGGAAAATATATATTCTTTAATATATCATGTCCAACTTTTATTTTTTTATTTTTTAAATTTTATTTATTTATTTTAAGAGAGAGAAAGGGAGAGAGAGAGACAAAGAGAGAGACAGAGAAAGGGAACACAATTGGGGAAGGGGCAGAGAAAGGAAGAGGGAAAGAATCCCAATCAGGCTGTGCACTGTCAGCTTTGGCCTGGAACCCAAGAACTCTGAGGTCATGACTTGAGTCAAAACCAAGAGCGGAAGGCTTAACCACTGAACCACCCCTAGCAGGCACCCCTAGCATGTCCTACTTTTAAATCCACAATAATAACGTTAATTTTATTGAGAGTAATTCATACACATTAAAACTCTCTTAATTGAAATGTAAACATCCTTATATTGTGACAAATTTACACCCTTGTGTTCCACTCTCAGCTCCACTGCAGTTGCCCCCAGGGAAGCATCTGGTGGTTACTCTCCATGCACGCAAACCCTAGCTCTCCATCACTAACTCACAAAGGATGCCACATGAGCACCTTGGGCGACCTTTCTATGCAGCTCTCTACTCTGGGATGCTCCTGTAGGCAACAACCCATCTATTTCTCCAAACTCTGATCTGTAACTCTTCATGTTAGTAGGACCTCCATGCTGTGTTTGGTATCCAGTTCTCTGTATTGCCACCGGGAAATTTTTTGCAGGCCTAAATCTGGCATTATCATGGGACTTTCCTTGTTTATTTCTCTCCTCTCAGAGATTTCAGTCTAGGTTACCTTTTGTTAATGTTGTAAAGCAGTTACCTCCTATATTGTAATCAGCTTTATAGTTTATTGGCAGTTGGTTAATGTTACTACCTGCTCCATCTTTGATAGAAGCTGATTTGGGTTTTGCACCTGTACGTTAGGGAGGGAGATTCTAACGCAGCTGTATACCTATTTCTTCCTCTTTCTATAGATAACCACACCCCGTTTCTTATAAGTGTTTCTTCCCTAGTCACTTTCTCTCTAGAGGTTTGTGGCTCTTCAAAGGATTCTCATCAGGAAACGATTTCCATAGTGTGCCAATTCTGGCTAGAACTTGCCTACATATAAAATTTTCTATGAAATAGAAATTGGGTATGCATTCACTCTCTGCTAATTTTTGGCTCATCAGATTTTCAACAATAATCCTTAATTTATATTCCATGGAATTCATGTTAGGTTCACCCACTCCCTTGTCATAATTTGAATTTTCTGTAAAGGAGAGAAGGACATGGGTGTAGTCATACAAATATTTTGGGAGAAACGCCTGTTGAAAGAAAAGTGAAGGAGGAGGATTCACCAGGGTTAGCCATTTAACTGTGATACAGACATGACTGCAGGCCCTGTGTGGAGACCTGGAGCAAAAATTGCCCATTAGAAGTATGCCACATAGGATGGCAATGAGTAGGCCGCTATACCATTTTCCTGCTTAGTCGTTGGCTGAGAGCCATTCTGAGAAGAAAGTGTTCTCAGTAATCACCATCATGTTATGCAATGGCTAAGGGTTCCCTTGAGAATGATATGCCCTTGGCTTGTCTAGGTCATTGTTTTGGAAGGTGAGCCAGGGTGGAGTTTATGAAGCATGCTCAGGGCTGAAATTTCTGCTGATGTGGCAAGAGATTGATCAAATACAGGTGATACTAAATAAATAAATAAATACCTTGTTGATGATTAGAAACAGATATCTCACTATACAAACTTGAAAAAGTTGGCACTAGGATACATCCTGTGATGTTGGATTGAAGTTAAAGGGAGTGGGTGAACTTATGGATTTTAAGATAGTTAGATGATAGATAGATAAATAGATAAACTTAAAGATAAATATATAAATTTACATAAGTGTATATTAGATTTCTAAAGAGTTCTCTATTGAAAAACAAAAATGAAAAAGTAAAGATCCCTGGAGAAATGGCTGACTCCAAACCTGAGTCATTAAAAGTGTCAGATAAGCTCATAAGAACTTTTACCAGAAAGAGAAAATTTAGAGAATAATGGGAGTATGGAAAAGAGCTTATACATATATATTCCCCAAAATATCAAATGCATAAAAATATCACATATGTACATATATAATATATAACAAAATATTATACACACACACACACACACATATATATTCTTCAAAAATATCAAAATCATGAACAATAGGGAAAGACTGAGGCACTATTTCAGAGTGAAGAATTAAAAGGACATGGTGACCAAACACAACACATTTCTTGAATTCGTAAATACTACTGTGACAATAGGTAAAATTTGAATGCCCTTGATAGACAATTTGGTAATAGCAGGTCAATTTTATTTTTCTGATTTTGATAATTGTGCTATTATTATGAAGAGAACTTTTTTTGCAACTATAAAGTATTAAAGGTTAATAGGACATCATGTCTGTAGCTTACTCTCAACTGCTACAGAAAAAGAAAATAAAAATGAGAGAAATGCTCAGCCAAATGTGCTAAAATGTGAACAACGCAGACGCTTAGTGACGTTTATGTGGGAGATTTTTGTACTATTGCAACTTTACGTGAATTTGAAATTATTCCGAACTAAACAATAAAAGAAATGATATTGCTGGCAAAAAATCGAGGCCCTCTGGCAAAGAGCTGGAGGTGACTAGCAAGCTACATTGCAGGCAATGGGAACATGAGAATGAAGGTGCATCTTGTGGTGCATTACATATCTGCTACAACCCTGTGACAGGACACCTCTCCAAGTGATTATTAAAAGAGTCACATGAAATAAAATATGCGACAGTGCAAACCATAAACCACTTCCTAACCGATATTCCCTAATACTATATTTTCATTAGCACTAATCCTGCATCCTTTCCTTTTTCTTCTTGAGTTTATGTTTATAGCACAGAATTTGTTCTTTAGTGTTTTCAACTCAATTTAATGCTTAATTTAATTTTTATGTTGTGCTCGTATTTGTATTTCTCCTCTTTTAGTTTCTATAATAATTTTGAAACAGTAACTTAGTTGAAGTTTACTTAGTGGCTGGGAGAAGTTAATTCTGTTTCTATAAAGTATTTCATATACTATCAGCAAGTATTTTAGGCCCTGGGAGAATCTACCTTATCTCTGTTATTTTCACTCTCTTCAAAGTAAACAGAGGCAGGTATTGTTATCACATCTTGGAAACAGGAAAATTGAACCCTGGGAAGTTAATGGCTTACCAAGGTCATTTTAACCTGAAAACACAGTTGAATCCATATTTCATGTGTAGAACAAAGATTTTTAAAAAGCAATTCAATATAATCATATATTTGGATATTTGCAAATGGTTGCAATTTTTAAAAATCAACAGAAAGATAAGCTATTTCATGGCATCGAGGCAATCAATGATAATGAATATTATGTAGATTTATGTGCAACAATGAGCCAGCAAGGCAAGGTTTTGAATACATAAAAATATGCTATAATTTCTCATTTCCATTTATACCATAAACTCACTGGAAAACAGGAAAACCACCTCTTCTTACAACTCTCAGCTCTATTCTAATGACATCTATTTTGTTGCTTCCACAGACTCTAAAGGTAACTATTAACCATATTACTGACAGACAAGGTTCGATTTGCCAATTTCACAGAGAGCAATCTATCTGGCATTTGCCAGGATAAAATTATTTCTATATCTATGCAAATTATACTCTCTTGTAAATTACATTGCAATTTTGATAGCTCTGTTAATATAATTTGTAGTATTTATATTTTAAAAGCTTATATTTTATCTAGATATTGAAATTAACTTAAAAATCACAAATAAATATAGTATTTTCATATTTTCACATTTTTTCCAATTTTCACATTATTAAACATAATACTTTTGAAAATGATCTCTTTCATTAAGCTTATTTCAAGTATCTTTGTTATATTTGAAGTTTGAAGAATATTCACATTGCTTGATTGATACCTGTTAAGGCGACACAGAAACAATAATTTCTGGCCCACTTTAAAAGATATGTGTATTTGGGGCACCTGGGTGGCTCAGTCGATTAAAGATCCAGCTTCAGCTAAGGTCATGACCTCATGGTTCATGAATCAGAGCCTCGTGTTGGGGTCTGTGCTGACAGCTCAGAGCCTGCAACCTGTTTCGGATTCTGTGTCTCCCTCTCTCTGCTCTCCTCCACTCGCATTCTCTCTCTCTCTTTTTCTCAAAAGTAAAAAAAAAAAAAATCCACACATTTAAAAATTTTAAAAAATAAAATATATGTGTATCCTATGGGTATTTTATAAAAATTATAAGTTACAAAAAATTACAGCTATTTAATGCCATATTTCAATGCAATGTTTATATGATATTTAAGAGGTTACTAAAAACAAAGTATCTCTTTCTAAACAGGTTTTATTGACCTTGCAAATGAAACGTACTGCTGTGTACTGCGTTAGACCTAAACATTTAAAGGGCACAGTGGGTCATTTTATAATCCATTTTACAAGAATGTATTATTTTAATGACAAATGCAGTTATCCTCACTTACTAGTATTCTTTTTCCTTTATTATGCAAAGATCTTGGAAATTCCACGATCAGAATTTTAGAATAAAGGGGCAGTTTATAATAAGCAAAATATGGAATAGATATTTTCCCTTTCAAGAACATCAAATGAAAATTCAAAAATATGGTAGTAAACAAAACACACCAAAAAAATTCAAAGTTTTGTATATGATGTAATCACACATTGCTTTTGTTCTAAGATGTTGGTGTCTTTAGTGCATTTTTTAAAATTTCCAAAACCTGTCACTCTCTCATGAGTTATAGTGAGTAAATATAACCTAGTACAAAATAGAATTTCTTAATTTCATCTTGGATACATGTGGCTTACTTCAGTTCTAACACTTCTATTGCAATCAAAACACAGAAGTATTAACATGTGCCTTTTTAAATCTGCACTTGTTGAGAGCTAATACTTTACAACCCTGCTAAAGGTGAGCTTATATTTTTTAAACAAAAGTACACATGTTCTGTATTATTCAAGTTTCTCCAGGAAAACAGAACTAATGGGATATAGATAGATGACGGGTAGGTAGATGATAGAGACATATGCATACATGCATATACATACATCACATCATTTTATATGTAATCTACAGATTTAAATGTTAATGTCTTCCTGAAACACCCTCATAGACACCTTCAAAAATAATTTTTAAGTAGATATCTGGGCATCCTGTGGCCCACTCAAGTTGACACATAAAATTAACTTCATATGTTCTATATTTCAAAACCGTAATTCGAATACAGCCCAATCTTCCTTAATTGGTGCATTCTGGATGGTGCTAAACTTTGGCTCCATGGCATTTACAATATGTTTTATATTTAACGTGCAAAGAGAAAATCATGCTAACAAGGTGTCCAGTCCAGAACTTTAGTGTAAAATAGGTAATTTTAGCATTCTGAGTGCACCCTAATTATGTGAATTATGAGTAAAAAAATGCAGTTCATGTAAATATGCCTCCTATAGAGCCAGCAAACAAAACCTAATCATGGTAACATACAGCTGCTAACCTTGGTGGCCTGAATTAACAGCTGACCCTGTGCTCTATGAAGTGTAAGGGAATAGGTCACTTTATTTTTTATGTATGGGTATAGTTGAAATTCTACTTTTATATAATATTACTATATACTGTCCAGTATAAAGTAATTTATGTATAATAAATAAAATCTAATATATAATAAAATTTGCCTAATATTAAAAAGTAACTTTGCCATGAATAGATAGGCTTATTTAAGGTAATAAAGCCTATTAATAGAAAACTTTGGAATTGTGCATTCTTTCCCTTGTTGCTAATATGGTATCCTTTTTCTTTTGTTTACCTAACTTCTGTAATTCTTCTGGCTTAAAATAAAATCCTCATTTGTTTTCCTTCCTCTTAGCTTAAAATTCACATTCATTTTGGTAGTAGAGCATACAACTCAGCTGGGGCAAATCTTGTACCTCAGGCTTGTTTTCCTGCTCCTCCTAAGAATTTAATTAGCTAATTAGCTTTCTCAGGTGTAAGCAACAGATGCCTCACATCTGCCCAAAATATGTGACTAGCCAGGAGCACTTTTTCCCCCCATGTCAGACTGAACAAATGCATTGTGTCTCTTTAGTTGACTTTTGCTTACACAGATGATTCCAACTGGTCCTGAAGCTAATATGTTGGCCCTTAACATTATTTCTCCCTAAGGAAATCAAACCATTTTGTCTCTTCATTGTGCTGTATGATCAATTATGGTTCCCCTCTTGCTCTCCTTAGCTTTTTCCTATGGCTCTATAGTACCTACATATAAAGGTGTTTTTCTTCTGGAGTAGCTTGTCATATACAGACCAGATATTTTCTGTCTATTTCCTAGATTGTGTGTCGATGACCCTTTTTTCCCTTACAACAGAGCAATATTTATTTATACTGTTCAGTGTCCTTAGGAGCCAACAACAGAAATGACTGGCTGATTTGAATCCAAAATATTTCGTAGACCTTGGTAAGCTTAGAGAATCCCTCAGAAGAACAGAGGAATCTGTTGGAAAACAGAAGGCAACAAAGAGAGGCCACAAAGACAGGACTATGGCAAAATCACAGAAGAGAAAACATTCTGACTAAAAGTCATCCTGATAGCCCGCCAGTACTACCAGCCCTTAAGTAATGGTGGCCAGACTCCTGTCTCCAGAGAATGGATTTGTTGCTGTCACTGCAGCTATCAACATGGAATTTTTTTCTCATGCTTTTTTTTTTTTTTTTCCCCACAGCAGCTCTCAACTTAAAGACTGGCACTGAAACTGTCAATTATATGGACCTAGATCACAAGTCCACATGCACTAAATACAGGGCAGACTGGGAAAGTAAATATCTAAAATTTTCAGCTCTCCAGAAAATGTTAGACTCGTCTTTTACTGAAAATTAACAGTAAAGGACAACCTTAATGTGAGTAAGTAGTAAAGTACCAGTCAACTGATACTCATGCAGAATTCTACTACTTCAGTGCAGAAAAATTGATATCATAGAATCATAAAGACAAATATCTAAAGTCACACAACATACGGCCACCATGTTTTTGTTGAAAGAACTCTCCAAGGTGATTAGAAGATTGTATATTTTAAGAAAATGGTTAAGTATTTGACAAAATTGATCAAATCTGTGGTGTGTGTGAACACGTATGTCAATAAATAGCATGTGAAACATTACATTATATTAGAATTTCAATCAGTGTAAACCACTTTGATATATAGCACTAAGTATATCTGATATATTTCTATTCATAATATATACAGTTAATAAATATATAGTATATAGAGGTATATAACATGTATTTATTAGAAATTGCATAAATATAGTTTACATTTATTCACACGGCAATACACAAATACTCATGAGAGTGACATCCTATAGAAAGCAAAATCAGAATGAGCAAATGTCCTATTTAATGAATAAAAATGTTTTTTCCTTACTGTGATCCACATATACACTTCAAGTACAAATTTACATTGCACTTAATTTTTTTAAATTTCATAATATGTTTCAGAGCCAACTATACAGTATATGTCAGCATGCTTTTTGAGCCAGCACATCTTTATTTCTAATTATATACTAGTTTCTTAACTTAAAACTATAAGTCATTTGTCAGCAATTTCTTAGGTAGACATAAAGAAGTAATAATTAGGCTGCAATTCTAGTTATAAATGCCACATTTGCACCACTATAATTAAGGGTCTTCAAGCTTTTCAATTACACTTCTTATATATTTTGTTATTTACAATGATACCTCAAGAAAATCCGTTCTCAATTTTTTCAAAATTGAGGGGAAATTCAAACCTTTTTTTGAGTTAGAATATTTAACAAATTTTGCAAAGATTTAAATAATTACTTCTTCAAATACTAAAAATATTTCTTTCACAAAAATGTTACATTGCTTAACTACAATTTTCTTGACAGTCCTAAAATACAAACTGTTCAAGCACATTGTACAAAAATTACACCTACTAAATAATAATTTGTAACATTTTCTACACATTTGTGGATCATATAGGCAAAATATATTTATGCAAGTATAAAATACTTTAATAAATTTAATGTTTTTTTCTTTTTTCAATTTTTTAATGTTTATTTGTTTTTGAGAAAAGGAGAGAGAGAAAGAGCACAAGCAGAGGATAGGCAGTGAGAGAGGGAGACACAGAATCTGAAGCAGGCTCCAGGCTCCAAGCTGTGGAGTCAGCACAGAACCTGACATGGGGCTCAAACACATGAACTATGAGATCATGACCTAAGTGGAATTCGGATACTTACCGAGACACCCAGGCGCTCCAAGAAAATAGTTTTCTTAAAACAATGTATTATCATTGGATTTAGTCATCTATATTAAATAGTACAAATATATTTATATTTTCCCATTTTGTAAATTATAAATTAAAATTCCATAAAGATTTCAAACAATGTTTAAGAGTAATTTTTTAAATAAGGGAGCATCAGATGTTCAATACTAAATTAAGAGTGGCAAAGAGAACTCAGGCATATATGACAGAGTTGAATATTTCTTAGGCTGAGCTCTTCCTCCAATTTGTGTTATATTCCTGTCTGTGCTGAGATTTTTCTATCCTTTACCTTACTTTTTTTTTTTTTTTCTGTTTCATACACTTGTATCTAAGTTGGAAGTTTAGATATTATACCAGTTCATTGCATACTTAAGGCAATAAAATATAGACTTCTTTTTACTTCTTAGAAACTAAACAAAGCTATAAACCTGAGGGGGAATAAAATTAAAGGTTTATCATCTCAGTATTGGAAATGGGTTGAGATATGCTGAGATATAAACTTGCAGGTTTCTTTTTTTCTATAAGAGAATGTGTAGTGGGAGGCACGGATGCCGATAAAAGCCTTCTCTACTGACAAAGCACTTCTAGGCTGAGCATTATTTTAGAAGCAACGTTATAAAGCAGTTACCAAATATCCTTGCTACCCAGAAATTTAGATCGCCAAAGACATTTTTTTTTAAGTGTCTAAAAGGGGCACCTGGATGGCTCAGTCGGTTAAGTGACAGACTTGGTCTCAGGTCATGGTCTCATGGTTCAAGCCCCACATCAGGCTCTGTGCTGATATCTCGGAGCCTGTAGCCTGCTTTGGATTCTGTGTCCCCCTCTCTCTCTGCCCTTCTCCTGCTCATTCTCTGCCTCTCTGCCTGTCAAAAATAAATAAATGTTAAAAAGTCCCTAAAAGTGTTAAGTTGAGATACTATTTTTAAATGAGCATTTTTTAAATTAAATGTGACTTTCATATAACTTTTAATATATTAACTGTTTCAAGTCTGTATTCTGGATTACTAACCTAATAGTAATCTTAGGAAGGACAGTATCCAATCTTAATAACTTTTCTTCATTGCTGATTACACATGGTAATAATTCACATATGTAACAATTATTAAATACTTAGATTATAATTATTTTAAAATGCAACTAAAGTAAAATAAAAATAATTCAGACCACAGATTTTGGTGTATGAACCATCAACTGAATTTTACTTTCCCAAAATTCATTAGAGTATTTTTAATTATATGTTAAACCTTTATATTTGTGATGTTGTATCGATTTCTAGGTAATCAGTAATAAATGTAGTTAATATATAAAAACTCAACAAAAATCATGGATTTTTCCCACTGATAACTCTTTTTAATGATTTACAGACATTAAACATCTAAATTAATTCATAA